>NW_027261945.1:0-20828 GCF_043381705.1 Parasteatoda tepidariorum | reverse complement strand
AAATAAGCACATGGGCAGAAATAAGCAACTTCCGGTTTGACAGAAATAAGCAACATCCGGTTTGGCAGAAATAAGCAACTTCCGGTTGGGGCAGAAATAAGCTCCGGTTGACTTTGAGTGATGACGTCACTTCCGTAGCACGTACATCGGCTATTACTACTATGGATATACATGTTTTCGTGTTAAGTGTTTAACAAGTTTAATTGCATTACTCTTTTGCAATTTATATAGCGTGGGTTCAAAGGGTGAACAATCACAGTAATAAGTTGTCCACCAGCAGGAATAGAAAAAGCTTTTTCATTCATTTTGTGGTTGTCTGTGGATATTCTAATCACCCTGAAGGCTAGTTCTTCAACTGCCGAACCTCTTATGAAGTAATAGGCAGTAGGAAGGCTGAAACGGGTTGAAAGCTCAATAAATATGTAACAAAGTAATGAATTGGTCAGCTTCTTCTCTATTCCCAGTTCTGACATCTTTGAACTCTCAGTTAGTGAGTCCAACAAATTCGTCTGCGTGCTTGTTGTAAGTTGCAGATGGTTTGATACTCATCTTATCTATGATAATGGAAATTTAAAACTGTTCCTCTTTAATTGGGAGGCTTCCATTATCAGGCTCTGCTTTATCAAACTGGAGACGGTGTTGCCGGTAGTAGCACCAAAAAATCTTTTGAGCGTAGATTTTGATGGCAAAGAAAGTCTTCGCTTCTAATGAATCTATACGCGCGGCTGTGTAAGAAAATCGAAAATCTGATTGTTTTTTTCAGTCCAACGTGGTTTTTGCATCTTTGTCACTTCAAACAAGAAAACGGCAAATATGATCTATCTTTAACAATCTAAACGTTCCTATTCTTTATCAACTGCTATATATTCATATATTCATATGGTGAAATGATCGTTATTCTTTCGTGCTATACTCATTTGATTGTTGGTATACAAAAAGAAAACGAAATTTTTTTAAAAATTCTAAATAGATAAAACTTCTTTGAAAAAAAAAACGCGCTTGAAAAAGCAGAAATTTCAAAAAAAGGGATAAATGTAGCAATAAAGGAAATGAAGGAAATAAAAATATGACCACTGAAGCCGACGTCTTTAGTGGGTACCGACCCCGGTAGCCATAAAACAAAACCTTTTCTATTGAGGGAGAGAATGCCTAAAGTAACTCCCTCAGTACCCCGATGGTTTTGTATATAAGTCTAGGAAAAAACATGAAATACGAATAACCAATTTAGAAAAGAGACTCACTTTAACCAGGTCAAACAGCGGTTTCATAAGCAAACCGAATGAAAAGGAAACACATAAAACGAAAGAAAACAACGCCCTCTATTACAATGCGCAGAGTGAAAAAAAAAGTCAAGGAAGAGATACGTAACATATTAACAGACTGCTTAACTGGGGTTTCTCAGTTAAGACTTGAATTGCGCCCTGTTAGGAGAAAAAAATATAAAAAACTAAAATTCTTCAATCATTTTCTTAATTAAGATTCATTCTTATTTAACATTTCTTATTCACAGCTTCCCGAAAACTTTCAACATTATTGCAAATATTTTTAATCATAACCAGTTGTGAAGAAACCAAATGTTATTACACAAATTGCTATTACAGTTGCAGAAAAAATTAACTTTAAATTTAAAAGCTTTTCTTTCTTGGCCCATGAGCGATATATTACATGATACGTATATTTTATTCATGTTAGAGGAATGCAAAAATCAGTCACAGTAAGAACATTAAATGTGAAGGCATTTTGTTTCACTTAGTGTCAGTAAAAATGCAGCATTCTCTTAGCGGAGATTTCAAGTTAGTCAATTTTGCACGCAACTCGGTAGCAGAAACCCTCCTGTATGGCAGCGGGCGATGCAAATTTTTCTCATCTGAATTAAGTTTTTATTTTTAAAAAGCAAACAAATAGACCGAAATCGCTACGGATCCATTTTAAAAGGTTTCTAATTAAAAAGATGGATATAGCGAACACCGTATTTTATTACTAAATCCTTCATATATATTAATACTTTTAGTAAGTAGTTAAAAATATGATAAAAGATTTAAAATTTCGATTACATTACTCTATTTTCTTATAAATTTTCCTAGATCAGGTATTTTTGAAAAAAGATTGCAAAAACAATAAAATTTTATCTATTTTTTTGGAAAAACAGTTGGCAATTTTACCGACGAATAACGAAATAGATTAAAGGTCTCATTTAACATAAAAACAAAAATTAGATATGAAATAAAAATTGAAGGTGTAGCAGAGAAAAGAATATCTTTGCTCAAAAAACATGATTTACCAAAGTAAGCACAGCCCGAAAAACCCTGTTATTTTCCTTGTGGTTCCACTTAAAAAACACATCTTTATACCCGTCAAGTGGGGTTTTTTTCCCACAATTTATTTCAAATCAATTTTCTTTGTAGTAATTAAATTAAATTGTTCTTTGTAATTCCTACTTATTGTTTTATAAATTTAACTTTTTATACAAAATATAAAGTAAAACATTTCAGCAATAAGATTTTTTTCATTATTGTAATATACTCTAAATTTCAAATTTTATTGACAATACTTTAACTGAGTATCGTTAGTTTAATGCTACATCATGTTGTCAAAGATACTGCCGACCTTGTAAGGCCGGAAAAAAAAAGATTTAGAAAAACATTTAATGCATTTATTTACCTTCAGAAAGACTGGAGATTCTGTGGCTAGATTAAAAACATCATCTCTATTTTAACTCCTTTTTGACCAACTTATAATTTATTTTTAAGCTCCTTTTGAATCCAGATCCATAAATCCTTATATCATAATCCATTTCAGTCCTTTTCCTTTCTATTCCACGTTCCAGTAGTGACATCTCACATACCCTTGTAGGAAAAGTTAGGGTCTCTCTTCCTCAGCCTCTGTTTAGATTCTTCCATACATCGCTTACTGATTTTGACACCAATTGACTTGGTAAATTTCCTCAAGCGTTCAGCTTCGGTACGCCGTCTGCCTTTTACTTGAGGCTTGGCGGAGCTAGCGTACGAAGCAGAAGAAGCGCTTGAGGACCTGCGACCTATAAAGAAACAAGAAAAGCGAAATTAAACAAACGAGATGAAAAAGACGTTTCTTCCATGCGTCGTTGACTGATCTTGGCACCTATTGTCTTGGTAAACTTTCTCAATCTCTCACCATCGGTACGCCGTCTGCCTTTTACTTGATTCTTCGATGCGTTGTTGACTGATCTTGACACCTATTGTCTTGGTAAACTTTCTCAATCTCTCGGTACGCCGTCTGTCTTTTACTTGAGGCTTGATGGAACTAGCGTACGATGCAGAAGAAGCGCTTGAGGACCTGCGACCTATAAAGAAACCAGAAACGCGAAATTAAACAAACGAGATGAAAAATAACAAGTTTATACAGGGGAGTTTGTATATGAGAAAAACTTTATCCAAGGAAAAACTTTTTTCTCATAGTCAGCAAGTAAAAAAGCACCTTGTAATATAAGTGCAATCATAAGACAGGCGAAAAAAAGAAAGAGTGAAGAATATATCGTTCATGAACTTCAATAGTGGCACAACTAAAAAAAATCAAGTTTTGAGATAAGTGGGTTTAGCGTTTTCATTGCTAAGTAAAATGCATAAGAAATACTTTAGTTTGCTTAAACGAAGATTATCTTCAAGTTTAATTATGAGTTGTGCTAGTATCGCAGCTGAAAGAATTCTCATATTTACTCCTATTTAGTCCAAAACACGTGTTTTTTCAGCTGTGCCACTATTACAGCCCATAAGAGATATATTACATGATATGTAAATTTTATTTAGATTAGAGGAATGCAAAAATCAGTCACAGTAAGAACATAAAATGTGATGGAAATAGCATTTTGTTTCACTTTGTGTCAGCAAAAATGCAGCATTCTCTCAGCGGAGATTTCAAGTTAGTCAATTTTGCACGCAACTCGGTAGTAGAAACCCTCCTGTATGGCCGAAATTGCTACGGCTCCTTTTTAAAAAGGTTTCTAAACTTGTTTCTTATTAAAAAGATGAACTTAGCGAACACTGCGAAAAAAAAAAAATACAGAATATTTTCTTCTGTTACTTAATTACGGGCTTATCTGTATAAAGACTTATTCTATTTTTTTTAAATATCATTATATAAAACTCAAATTAAATTTAAATAACATTAATTTATGTATAATTTTTAAGGACAAGGTCATATTATTAGGCCATCATATTAACGCTGAGAGGATAAGCTGCATTCCCAATAAGATGCGTGTCATTGAGGAAAAAGAAAGGATTTCCCATCAGTCATTGTAGATCTCAAGATCGTGAACAGACCCTGGAAAAGAACAAGACACGCGAGTGAATCTCAGATCAACAGTACACGCAGCTTGCAGAATAATACTGTGTTGGCTTTTCCTGTTATAGTGTTTCTCAGGCTGTTCTCTAGGTTCGATCCATCAATAGCACCAATGATTCCAGGAAAACCACGAATGACCTGAAACTGCGCTTCAGCAATGCTAGTGTCTGGCCAGCTTATCACACTTGGTGCTATCTTATCCAAGATGCGAGATACCTAAAGGAGACATCATATTGATTAAAAATGTCAAAAAACATATGGAAATCAATGACAAAACCTTTAAAAACGATAAAGATTTGCGATCAAATAAAATGCATCTAAAAGAATAAATCATAACACAGAATTTTAAATTCCCGGGGCGTAAAACAGCAAAATTTGAAAAACTGCACACGACTGAAAAAAATATAAAAAATCTGTGAACATAAAGGATAGTAAGAACACATTAAATGGATCTGAAATTACGTGCTAAAAAAAGTTCTTTTATTCATGTTAGTGTTTTATAATTTTTTCTTTGCTGGCCTTGCAGAACCTGCATCCAGCATATTCATGCGTCTCTTATTTTCAAATTGCAGTTGCTGGATTATTCCAATCATGGAGAATATGTCCACATGAGGAGAAGGCGCTCTTAAGTTCCTCTTATTACGCCAGCCTTCTACTGGATTATCGGTTCTATCATCACCACTGTTGAAATGGTTCCATATATCCCTGTAAGAAGAAGAAACATTTTCCATTATATATTCAAAACCTATATCATACATAAATACATGTAAAAATTTTTATCAAGTTACGTTATATACAATACTTGAAAGAAAATGGCATACTATGAGTTAACACTACATTATCTACACTTTTTTTTTATATGCAATATCGCTATTTTAGATAGTGCTGTTGTATGCTACATATTATGGGTCATGTGTCATGAATTAGACCAGTCTTAGTTGAATTGATCTAAGTCACTTTTTATAAAGCTCGTGTTGGGAATAAAAATGAATTGAAATACCTTCCTTTGGGTACATCAGCGAAGAGTGAATTAGCAAGTGAGTGTTTTTCTCATCTCCATAATTCATATTTTGAACCTATATTGTCAACTTCTTCAATATCTTCTTTTAAACTGAGCTATTTCTATGTCGGAAATGAATATCTGCTAGCTTTGTAGAATTAGCTTCTTTAATTAATGTCACACAACGATCCCATGTTTTATCTTTTACAATTTGGAGTAGATGTGCGATGGAGGCGTCAAGCCTCTTACATTTTCTACCTTTCACGTAAACACGTTTGATCACTTTATGGAGAACATATTAGTATTTATGCCTGCATTTACTCTGTGACAGTGTGCCCATACCTTAGGTCTCCCAGAGTAATAATTTTTAAAATATTCCCCAAAAGTTCTGGTATCTTCATCTTCCATTAGTTGCTTTAAAAATGCTTCCAACATTATCACTAATTTTTCGTGACTTATTTTCTCCATAAGAGTCCTAACATATCTGTAGACTGCTATTTTTTTTTCTTTTGACGCTATCCTGCACACCATCTTTCTCCAATTTTTATCAACGTGCCACTTGCATAAAAGTCGCATTACAGCCGTGCCCATAACTTTTTCCAACGCATTATAGTAATAAGGGGTTTCGTCTGGCATGAACACACGGGTGAAATTCTTGATTTCTTTTCATTCAAGACGGTGAAAAAAGAGTTCCATTTGATGTGTATCAACTCTGTTCGATACGTAGTATGCAGATGGAAATCTAGCTCCAAATTCATCAATCACCATCAACGTAGTCAATTGAAAATCATATTCATTCTACCCATGGGTTGAGTCTATGCAGATTTTTTTACCTCCGAATTTTACCAACATTTCCCCTTGCAAAGGGGACATGGTTATTAGACAAAAGTCGTTCACATTTAGTTTATGTGAAAACACACCTTGTTTTTTATTTAAAAAAAAAACTACCAGAGAATACTCCCCGAGTTGACACATCTCCTTGACGATTAGATCGACACTAATCGAATCATTCTCAAGCCGCCTTTCTGTTTTGAAAAGGCAGTTGGCATTGCCAATATTCCGTAGATCTTGCCTCGTCAGCAGATGAATTCGTTTAAAATTGTCAGTTAAGGACTTTCTTACCTCATTCAATAACTGCTTCAAAGAAATTTCATCCGAAATAATTAACTTCTTTTCTTAAAAATTCAAAATAATTTATGATCACTTTGTAATATTTTATGAATAAACTTTTAACTAACTACAAAAGCTCTTTTAAATATGCTAAGAAAACAAAGATAAATGTGAGAATTGTAAAATCAATTTCAGTGTTAAGCCTGCAATTGAAGAAATAAAATCATAAAATTGGTATTTTATCTAAAACAAAGTAGACTAATTCCAAGTGAAATCGACCAAATTTAAAAAGCTTTCATTGCTGTCATGTCATCGATTTTCATTAAAATGCTTTTGGAAAAGTTCTGAATTAAAACTACAAAAACTTAAGTTTATTCAGAATTTGCTTTTAAATTTTAATCAATTTAAGAAAACAAAATCATAGATGGTGGTTTATATGATAAAAATGTCTAACTGTTATATAACGATAACGGCCCACTTCACTGAGAATTATATTATAGAATTATAATTATATTATATGGGATTCAGAATTTTTTTAATCAAAAATATCAGATTAAAATCAAATTATTTTTGATTTGATTGAATTTTTCAAAAGATAGTTTCAAACTAGATTACTACGATAGTTTCAAACTAGATTACTACATAAAAAATTATTTTTGCAGTAATACATCATTTTGAAGTAATGCACATTTGATGCCGGATCGTGTACCGAACGGCATATTTTCTAAACTTTTATCCGGATGCTTCAGACGTATATGTTTATACAAATTGAAACTCGTTGAATATATCTTTTCACATTCAACACATTTATCTAGAATATCATCTATTATAAACTGCAAATCGCAAATAACCAAATTAAAAATAACTTTAAAGTAAAAAAAATTAAATCAACAAAAGCAAAACAGATGACAATAATAAATCAAAAACATAACGAAAAAATTCAACAAATAAGATATTTTATACGAGGCGAAGCTTCCTAAACCTTGCCCATTTCCAACTTAAACTCTGTCATCTTGTTTCGTCCTCCTGTTTCGTTTGTTTGTCCTCTTGTATATCACCAGGAGACAATTTCGCCTTCTCAAGAATAAAACAGGAATTACAGGATTTGTTTTCCCTTGGAAATAAAATTTCCTCCATTGAAATATGATTTCATGTAGCTGGAGGCGACTCATCACCTAACAGCCAAGAAAAACCGATTCTAGGAAAAAAAGGCACCTGTGTAGAGAAAATTCTGTAGGGGAAAATGAGAAGATTAGATTTAAGCGCTTTTGCTGTTCCGTGCATGTTTTTTTTTTTTTTTTCGTGTCGCTCGTTTTCAAAGTGCTTTTTATACAACTTTTGTTTCTTATTTATGCATTTATTCTTAAAAACTTAATTAAATATGAAAATGTTCAATAAAATTGTTTATTTATTTTCTAAGATCTTGATTCTACCGCTACATTAGCAAACTTCTTCACAAAATATAATTTAAAATAGAAAATAACACATTTTTCACTTTAAAAAATTACATAAAAAAAGTAAAACATTATTGAAAAATTTAAATAGTATATTCCCGCTTTAAAAAATAGTCAAAGAAGAATAAATAAATGAATTAAAACGTAAAAAAAGAAGCGTAATACAACCAGCCCATAAGTCCCCCCCCCTTCCCCTTACCTCAATGATCTAATCTGAATTAATACAGATAGAAAGAATATTCATTGAAACAGCGAGAAGCATTCATGCTGTCCAGAAAGCGAGAGGGGAAATATCCCTACAGATTTTCCCTATGGAGGTACCTTTTTTACCGAGACCTTTTTTTCCGTCTACCAGAAAAACATACAATAGCATCTTGTTTAACGATATCAGTGAGAAATTCTTTTCTCGTGATGTCGTGAGAAAAAGGCTTAGTTACTTTTAATTTCTTGCACGGGAAAACTGATAAACCGTATGAACGTCTGAAGTTTTCTTTTGGGGCTTCTTAAAATCCTACTTGCACAATTGGAGTAACTAACACATTGTGATGAGCATATTATCAGTGCCACTGCCATATGGTGGCTCAAAACTGTTGGGGAGAGTGGGGTCAATTGTAACATTTTTTACTTAACTATTTTTAACTAACAAATAATCCAATATATTATTAGTATTAAGTGACAGACGAGTAAAGTAGACTATCCTCTACTAGAAAGGAAAAAAACCTTATTTTAAATGTTATTATATTAGTTATTAACAATTTTTGACAGTCGTGCACTTGTTACAATTGTCCCCACTTACGGGGTCAATTGTAACAGTTCATAAATTCAACTAAAACATAGTTAATTATACATATTATCATAGTTGTGATATATTTTTTTATTGATCAAAATAGTGATATTTTAGGAGTAAAAATAATAATGAGCAGAGACCTAAAGGGTTAAACTTTTAACTTTAAGGGGTTAAAAATTTTAATTTATGCTGTGAAAGGTGACAAATAAAATAATGCACATGCAACATAATATAAATGATATAGGAAACTATTGGTGGTTCTTAAAGAGTTAAGTAATGGTTTGTAAACATAAGAAATGGGACCTAAAGGGTTTAAACAATTGCTACATAGGAAATTAAATAGGGATTTTTTATTTTTAAATTAGTCACGTGTGAGAGATTAAACAAATGAAAATATAAGAGGTTTAATAGTTATTTTTTAGTTTCAAACAAATGAGGCTTAAGGGGTTAAAAGTGTGATACATGAGGAGTTAAATATTGATGTTTAAGGTTAGAACAATGATTTTTAAGGGTGTAAACAGGTCGATCTGTGAAGGATTAAATGGTGATTTTTAAGGTTTAAAAATGAGACCTGAAGTGTTAAAAAAGTGAAATATGAGGATTTAATTAGTGATTTTGTCAAAAAATATGACTTAATATGTTTAAAAAGTAATTTTTGAGGGGTTGCATTAACGTTTGTTAGAATAATTGAAAATGACACTTAAGGCGTTCAAAAATAATTTAAACAGTATTTTTATTTCTCATATTCGTTTCTGCATATAATTGTGACAATAATAACAGCTTTTATTCTAGTGTAAAGCTACGATATATTGGAAAAGATCTAAAGCTTTACTTTAAATTAGGAAAAATATCATTAACAGAAACAAGCATATAAAATCCATAACAAAAATAAATATTTTCCTAAGCAACAAAAAGTTCAAAACTAGCTGCTAAGTCCAATTAAATAGAAAAATTAAATTTGTTTTCTTAAATACCAAAAATTCAAGTGGTAACTTATTTTCCATCTATAAATAACTATAATTCTTTTTATAGGATAATTAATGAATATGATTAATAGAATATGAATCCGAGTAAACTGTACATAAAACTTCATCTTCTTGAACTGCATCTTCGCTTTGTTTTCCGTTATTTTTTTATGTGCGGCTACTTTTTTAGGGAATTTTTTTCCTCCAGATTTATTTTGAACTGTAGATGCACCCTGTTTTTTTGGTGTATTTTCTTTTTGGTTTTTCGGTGACGTTCTTCGGTTCTGCATATCAGTCAAAATGGTGCTTTTACCCCTTTTTCTCCCACGATTTGACTTCTTTAAGGGTTTAGCTGTTGCTAATGGTCGAATTGATTGAGGATTAAAATCCGCTTATGTGGAAAGTAAATTTAATTCATTGGACATAGCACTTGTACTTGGCACAGGATCTAAAACTTGAAGTGTATTTGAAGCTGTTTCAGAAGAAAGAAGGCGGAATCTCTAATGCCGGTTCATTTAACGAAGCTTGAGGAGGAGAAGTTTGTGTAAAATCAGGAACCAGAATATCTAATGATTGACCACCTAAACTAGATTGAGGAACATCTGTTACAGAAGACGGAGCAAAATCTGAATCTTGAAAAATATTTCTGTTAAAAGGCCAAATGCGAGTTTTTTGGAAGCCTGATGTGATATTGAAATGTGAAAGTGAATCTGTGATCAAGAGGCCAAGGAGCAGCAACGACACTTGTTGCAAGAACTTCAGAGCAACCAGCAAAGAGTTCTGGAGTCAAATGCTCAAATTGCTGAAAGTTTAGGGCGCATCGCTGTGTGCATGGAGAGACTGGCCGATTCCCACGAAAATTCTGTGCGCGCCATGACTAATGTGGGAAACTACATATGTGTAGCTCTTGATAGACTATACCAATCGCAAAATAAAGAAAATTAGACCATTTTTTGTGTTTGTGATGTATTTACATGTTATGCAGTTGCTATTTTAAGCATAATTTACTTTTCTAATCTAAATGCAGAATTTACTTTTTCATTGTTATTTTGTCATCTGAGTACAAATTTTCTTTTATTATTGAAAACTTGTACAAGCTTTAGGACTTAAGGTTCAGTAATTTCTAGACCAGGGGTTTGAAAGAGTGTACTATTTCCACATAAAAAATTTTTGGTTTCGATAACTCTTAAAAAGTAATTACAGAAATTATTTGTTAATGATGTTTCTTAAACGGAAAAAAAACTTGGTGCTTCTAAAATGTTCTTAACACATTTGTCTCACAGTTGTGCATTTGGTTGAGTTTTCTGTTATATCCTATACTTAAACTTTAGAACCTATTTCCTGAAACCACGATTTTTGGTTGCGATACCTATTTAACGATCATTTACAAATAACTCAATATTTTCTATAATTAAGTGTTCTTTAACAGAACTTGAAAGAAAAAAAACTTGATGCTTCTAAAATATTCTTAACACATTTGTCTCACAGCTGCGCATTTGGTTGAGTTTTCTGTTACATCCTGTATCCCGTACTTAAATTACAGAACTTATTCCTTATATCATTTTTGAAAATCCAAGTGAAAACTCTATTATTTTTAAAATAAGAACAACACCCATACATGGCGACCAATGTGTTACCTAAAAAAGCTTATGGGCCACTTCCGGGGTAAGTTTGAAAATTTTTATTTACTGAAAGCTTAAAAGTAGTTTCGAATCAACTGTTGCCGCACTCTGGATCCTGCAGCATGGACATCAGTAATTGGAGGTGGTGGTAGATGGCTTATACGGATTGAGCGCTCAGGAATTGAGGGGTCTGGCAGTTTGCGAAACCTACATATGTTATGTAGCGTTACACAGGCATAAATGATGTCTGCCACTACCGGTGGCCTGTATCGCAGCATCCTCTCCTCATGAATGCATCGAAACCTTGCCTTGAGCACTCCTAGACATCGCTCAACGGGATTCCTGGTCTTTTTGTGGCTTTTATTGTAATTAGCTTCTGGTGTGTTGTTTGGTGGGTCCAGAATCGGCACCATTAGCCAGGGCTCTAGTGGATATCCACTGGCACCTGGAAAATTTTTTTTTAATTGCAACACATAATACATGTACAAGAAGTTGTCAGCATTTAATATTAGCTCCTTTTTATGCAAAAGATTTTTATACCAAATCTGAATCATAGTTCTTAAAATAGTTAATATTCTTAAAACAGTAATAGTTATACGCTGATAAAAAGCAGTTTAAAAATATTACATTAATGTGCTACTTTGAAATAAATTTCTTTTTACATTATAAGCATTTAACTACTGAAAACCATTCCTTGTATTCAGCTGAACGTGACTTTCCTACCTACCAAGAATTTGGTTCCTGTTGAACTATGTTCATGAGTTTCGGGCGCAAAGCTGTATTTCTCCAAATGTATGAGTCGTGGGAGGATCCTGGAAACTGAACATTATAGCTGAAAATAATAAGGTCTGCACTGCATACCTATGATAAAAAAAAAATCCTTTTAATTCAAATCAAAATTCTAATTTTAAAAAGTAACGTGCCCTTCTACTCCCTAAACTAAAAAATTTCACTTTGTCTTTAATTATTACACATGACATAAGAAATAACACTTATTTTACATTATATGGAATCTACTCTTAAACTAAGCTACATTGCCTTTTCAAGCTTAATTCTAAAATTTTATAAACTATATATTCTTTTAATTTTACAAAATAAATGTTGAAATGCAAGTATTTCATCAGAAATTGTTGATAAAGCAGCTTTTGTTTAGTTATTGTAATTGTTTAAAAATTTATGATACAGAAATCATTTGTAAATGTATTTTTAAAATTTCCCAGCTCTACCTTGGTTAAAAACTATCACTCTTACTTGGAAGAAAAAGATACATAGAAAGCACATATTTACCACTTGAACATTAATTGAATGTGTCAAGTACCGATTCACAAAAATGTGCTCCGGATACTGTGCATCATTCTTCGGTGGAGCTAAGATCTCAATATGGGTTCCATCGATTGCCCCGATCACTCCAGGAAAGCTTGCCAACCGCATGAACTCCGATTTAGTGTCCTGGATATCCCTGAAAAGCAAACGGCATATTAACACTAAAATTTATTTACATAATTTTTCTTTTGTGAATCAAAAAGAAAACCAAGAATCCTAAATTCAGTTTATACTTATTAAAAATACAGCCAAATTAAGCAATACATAGTTTAAAACTATTGTTAAAAGTAGGCGGGTGAGGGGTGTGTTGAAGAGATTCATCGATCGATAGTTGCGTCTCCAGTGGAAGAGGAATTATGGAAGCCCAGCTTGCCTGACTTTCACTTCCTTTGGTATGCGATGGATCGGATTCATTATCGACCACTGGTTTCGTGAAGAATATCACGTGACGGATGCTTTGCGGATTCGCTGAGCCAGAGAAATTCGCAATTGTCTGTTCGTTACCTTTTGAAGAGTGGTATTACAAATTACCCGAGCCCGATTTGTTTAGAAGAGATGGTGGAGATTCCTCATCGCACTCTTTGCCAGCATGTGTTTCACGCACACTGTCTTGACGATTGGATGCGCACCCGTCTACAAAAGACTTGCCCCCTTAGCCGACAAACCATCTAACTCTATGTCAAAAGCAATTTTTTTTTAAAAAATGCTTTGCCATTTTTTGGGGGGGATACAGCTCCCTCCACAGGGACTTGCTCAGCACGTGTCTAGTTTCGTGTAGAGCTTCGAGGGCGACTCCCTTCTGGGCATAGAGTTGTTCCACGGCCATCGTTCTCGCCTCCGTGGCGGTGCAGTTGAACGGGACGGGCAGCGTGTGGCAGATTACAATCTTGTGACCTTTGCAGGGGATGCGATGCACGTGGGGCAGATCCAGTTCTGTTTGGAAAAACTTTTTCTGCGTCATGGATCGGGCACCCAAGACTCGGTGGTCCAAGCGCAGCAAGGTGAGGATGTGCTTCAGGACGTGTCTCCAGCTCCCCGGCTCCATCTCAAAAAATCGTGGGACGACCATGTCCACACAGTGGGATCGGGAACGTCTGTGCATCAACTGGAGGTTGGAAAACAGGCTGCGTGTCTGGGTGATGCCCTCCTCGGGGAAACGGAACTCGGCTAAAAACTGCATGACCAGAATGTAGACTTGGTCTGGATTGTAGACTGGAGCAAAGAAAATTTCTAGTGGGATCTTTCGTTGGTTGGGCAAGACCATCCACGTGAATTCGCCGCAAACGTCTACAATCTTGGGGCTGCAAGGCAAGCAAATTTCTGGTGGTGACATGGCTTCTGGAATCAGGTTCGGCTTGGAAAGAGTCAAACAGAGTGTCAAAAAACCCCGTCCTCTATAATCTCGAGAGGACGGTTCCGAATGATCTGAAGGTTCTGCCTTATATACTCCAGGTCCCCAGATTGACGGCGGGTTGTCTAGTTCTTGTAGAAGTTGCGCAGTGGCAACACAACTTTTAAACGCCAGGCGGTTGCCCCCTGGATAGGCTTTCAGGAGCTATATGTAGATATTTTGCAGGATGGCTCGGATTTTAGATTGGGGCTGCACAGATTCGTGAGGTCGACTCATCAAGCAAAGTCCATGTATGTTGGCGTAGAGAAATTCAGCCGTCAACAGATCGAGGTGGCTTTGCGGTGCAGGGTCGATGGAGAAGCCGACACGGATTGGCCGGTCCTCGTTCCTCACCGAGAGAGCAGAGAGTTCTCGCGCGTAAAACTGTTGATTGATCACGTAGCCGTGGAGATGAACAAATCCACAAATGTGAGATTGCTGGGTCATGATGGCTAGAGTTGAAGCGTTTGAAAGAAGAAAATGGTTTGGCTCTGGAGGGCTGTTTCTTATATACTGCTCAAACTTGATACGACGCATCACATCCTGTGATTACGATATCCGGTCCTTCCATAAAGTGTGTAGACCCCGTCGAGTTTTAAAACAGTTTGGGTGTGGCATGACCATTCTTTCAGTGAACCTTCAAATCAAATGTGAGTCATCCAGAGCGAGTGGTTGAGACCCTCCGTGGAAAATAATAGTTTTTGAAAATTGGATCATGTATGCAGTTGTGTGAAAAGATGACGACATGGATTCATAAAAAAAAAATTTTTTATTTTTTTTCACAAGCATAATACAAAAATATTTTTCAGTCATACAAAAGAGGATGATTTACAACAGATGAAAAACACTCACAATCGATGTGGGATCGATTCCATCGGCACATGCAAGAATTTCGAACTGCCACTCGTCACGGCAATCCACCGGTGACAACTCTTCCCTCGAGCAAAACACACACCTGTTTAAGGCTATGGCGGGATCTGACTTCAAGCCCACCGTTTTCAGCTCCTTGGCTGGATGAAAGGTAGGCAGTCTAGCCAGCACCTCGCTCCATTTCGATTTGGTCACGACGTCTGTGCAGACCAAAAAAACGGACCCGCATCTCGTACAGTTGCTCCAACAAGAGCTGAGGGCGTATGGGTCCGTCGACAGCATAGTAAGTGTAGCCATTGGTGATGGTATGGCCGTCGTTTCTCATGCAAAGAACTGCAAAAGAATGTGAGTGACGAGCTGCGAAATGCAATTTCCGCCTGGGTTGGTAAAAGTCTCGAGCATGGTGTTCGTCGTGGCTCGTCTCTTGGAAGGTTGGAGTTGGAGATTTCTGGCGAGAGTCGATGGAGGTGCTGGGCTTCGATGGTGTTGTGGACGTCTTGAAAGTTCTCGAGGAGTTGGATAGAGTGGCCGCTGGATTTCTTGGGTGCCTTCCTCCAGCCTCCTTCAACAACAACAGGAACACAGTGAAATCCTTCGACATCTGTACTTTTTTTGCTTTCAGCGAGTATTCTTTCTTCTTGCACAGTCAAATTTAAATTTTTTTCAAGGAAGGCAAGCATCCAAGAGTTTGCTTGCCGTTTTCTCACAAGCAATGAACGTTGGATGGCTCCATATAATTTACGTTCATGGTGCGAAATTTTTCTTCCTCTTGGGAAAAACCACTACCTGTGGCTAATGCACCAAGAACAGCTAATTGATTAACATTGCCCAATTTACTGCCTTCCTCTTCTGTGAAAATAACGTCTTTCTTGTTGCAAAAACTATTGCTGCAGACAAAGTGCAAGGATGCTTTCAGACCGGATTTAATGATCGATTTAAAAACCAATTTCCCTTGAAAATTACATAAATAAGAATGCTCTCCAAGTGAACAAGCTTGCTTAATTACATATGCCAGGTCACATACAAATCGTCCAGATGGGAGTGGATTGCCAGCAAAATGATCCTGACACTTTCTTCTATCAGAAGGCATGGCAAATTCATCAGTAACCCTATAGAAAATAAACGGGAATCATAACATTAAATAAAATTAATTTAGTTTTATTTATTAAATTACAATAATTTGTAATAGTTAGTAATTTGAAAAAAATAGCACGAAAAGAACTAATAATAGGAAAAAGCAACATTCTTAAAGTTTAAAACTAACAAGAAAAAATCAAACCAATAATTTAAGAAATTTATTAAAATGCCTGATGTAAGAACTACTATGTAAAATATCAAGTATAATCATGAAGTAAATTTTTAATTTCAAAATGTAAAATTTGTTTGTTAATTTAATGTATTATTTGAATTCTTCACAGTGGGTTCCGCCAGCAATATTATATTCGAAAGTTGCATAACTAATAAAAATTCTAATTTCCCTCTTTTATTATAAAGCTTTGACATGTAAAGCGTTTTAAAGTTTAATTTTTGATATAATCATTTAAAAGTTGCAAGGAACATTTTAATGTGATTCCTGTTGATTTGTTAAAAGAAATATTTCTTGACACAATCAATAGGATCAAAAACTGAAATGTCGACAAGAATAGTGACCTTACATGTTTTCAAAATCAGTTTCAGGTAGATTTTTTGACAGCAAAGAATCAAAAACAGACACAGTAGCATCAGAACTGAAAAGATAAAATATATCACATTAACAAATTTAGCAGTTATGACCACATAAGGGTTACCTAAACTATTACACGTATGCCCGAAAAGTAATGTATAGAAAACTCGTTTTAATTCATTTAGAGTAATAAGCGTTACATTGTCTGATTATGAGAAGAACTAATCAAACACAACAAGCCTAAAAAATAATACATTCACCAATGCTAGCTTCAAATAACTTGCTTCCAAAACTCCATTGGCTTACTTCGATAGGTCAGAGCAAACTCAAGTCTCTTTNAAAATATTGTTTCCTTTTAATGTTTCAGTAATAGTTCAGTTGTTCCCTTTCTCCATAAATCTGCAAAAGTCATCAATTGAAGCATTTGCTACCATGATGTTAATGTTCAGCTTTAATAAAATCAACGAATATTTAAAAAAAAACATGGATTTCAATTCACAGATAAAGTGAGTAGAAAATAACGACAAATATCTCTAATATTTACAAGCGAGAGTGTAAGGTAAATCAATTACTTACAAGTGAACACTTATTTGCTTTATCCAAAAGCCACTGCTCCAGCTGCTAATGTTTAAATGCTTTAATGTAAAGGTTAGCTGCGCGGTACCTGCCTTTCGGCACTTGCCGCTTCATCGAAAATAAATGCATATGCAACGAGAGTAAGAAATCGTAATGATGATAAAACAATAGCGATCAATAAAAAATACAATAAAACAAAATGTGCTACTAAGAGCAAAAATCCGGTTAAATAAGAGTCCGAATAAATAATATATACAGCGAAAGGATTAAATAAATATATACATAAGTGGGTAATAAAAATATTAGAAGTAAATAAAAGTATATACAGCAATGTGATTCGCTGGGTCATATTAGTGACGGCCAATCAGAAGCGAGAACGAATATCTGTATGTGAAACGTTAACTAACGTGATAAAATGG
Source organism: Parasteatoda tepidariorum (assembly GCF_043381705.1). Classification (NCBI taxonomy): domain Eukaryota; kingdom Metazoa; phylum Arthropoda; class Arachnida; order Araneae; family Theridiidae; genus Parasteatoda; species Parasteatoda tepidariorum. The sequence continues at coordinate 3,329 of NW_027261945.1, read as the reverse complement.
GAATTCTACGAGAGAATACGAAAATTGGGCGGGCATTGTATTAACCAATGGGAATCGTGTAAACTTGCATAAGTATATATTAATAAAAAATAGGTATTTTATTAATTAAATTGAAAAATCAACAATAATGAAAATAAGGTTTGATATCACTGCTACCCTGCCTCGCCTCCCCCCCTAGAGGGCTTCATTGGTGCACAGAGCAGCAGCTTTATCATAAAAAGGGAAAAAATAATTTAATGGGGTGTATTACATTAAGTAATAATAATTAATGCTTAAAGTATTTTGATAAGATGCCATCTGATAATAAGAAATTTGTTGAGGGGCTATGGTTAATGTTGTCTACAATGAGTTCTAATTTAAAAATATCCTTAAAGTTTGCTGCCTCACAGTCAAGTGCTTTATTGAAGAAATTTGCTTTTCTGATTTCCAGATAATTTGTAAGGGGTGTGATATTTAAATCTTTTGCTATGTCTTCATTTCGCATGCACCAAGGTGCGCCGGTAATTCTTCTTAGGCTTTTGTTTTCAAAAACTTGAAGTTTATTCAGATAGGTTTTGTGGGCTGTACCCCAGGCTATGGAACCATACGTTAGGATGGGCCTGATACACATAATATATAACAGTCTCTTATTTTTTAATGAAAGATTTGAGTATTTGCCTATTAGGAATCTTAATGCGAAGGAAGCTTTTTTGGCTGTAGAAATAGTGTTCGTTATGTGTTCTTTCCAAGTTAGTTTGTTATTTATGATAATACCTAGGTATTTAGCGTTATTAACTAATGGAATAATTTCATTGAAAAGAGTAAGATTTTCAGTAATGGGCATTTTTGTTTTGTTTCTTCTTATAATTAACAATTGTGATTTCTCTGCATGTATCTTGATTTTCCAGTCTGCACCATTCTTCTATTTTAAGACAGATGGGTTTTAAGTTTTTAATTGCGTTGTTTGGGTTTCTAGACTTTGAGATGATAGCCGTGTCGTCTACATAGTAAGCGCTTAGCTGATGAGTTTCATTTTCGTTTTTTGGAAAGTCAGCCGTGTACAGAATGTAGAGTATTGGGCCTAAGATACTCCCTTGGGGTACCCCAGCTCTAATCTTCCTGATGGTTGAGATATTGTTATTAGCCTTAATTTGAAATTTTCTGTTAATGAGATATGAGTTGATAAGTTGTACGAAGTTAATTGGCATGTTCATTTGATGGAGTTTGTAAATTAGGCCTTTGTGCCACACCCTATCGAAAGCTTTGCTAACGTCTAGCATTAGCATTGCTGAAGTTTCTTTTTTATAGAATCCATTACTTATATATTCAACAATTCTTAGCAGTTGTTTTTCTGTGGATAAGTTCTCTCTAAATCCATATTGTTGATCGGGGAGCTGATTAAGAAAAGGTTTAATATTATTATATATTATTTTCTCAAAAATCTTCGATACGGTAGAGAGCAAGCTAATCGGCCTGTGATTGGCTGGATTTTTATGATCTTTGCCTGGTTTTGGAAACAATATAATGGAGGCCAATTTCCATGAGTTTGGGAAATAATTTATATTGAGGCATGAGTTATAAATATTTACTATGATATCGATATAATTTATAGGAAGATTTTTCATCATTAAATTATTAATCTTGTCGATTCCTGGGGCTTTTTTGTTCTTAAGTTTCTTGATAATTTTGATAACTTCTTCTTGGTTTGTTTTGGTATCTTCATCAATGATATTGCTCTTGATAATTTCTTCATAAGCCTGATTTACTTCATTGGAAAAAATGTTCTATTGTGTCCGCAAAGATTTCAATTTTTTCTTTACAATCAACTATTTTATTGCCGTTTATCATGAGTGGTTGTTCAGGGGCTTTTTTATTTTTGATTCTTTTGGTGAATTTCCAAATTGAATTATCTTGTATACACAGGGATTCGACTTTCTGGTTCCATTTATGAGTTCTATATTCATTGCTTAGTTCTCTTATAATTTTAGTGAGCTTGTTTACTTTTGTTTTATCTTCTGGGTTTTTTGTTCTTTGAAACCATTTTCTATATTTATTTTTGGTTGTTATGAGATTTTTAATATGCTTGGGCAGGCAAAGTGATACGTCATAAACTCTTTTTGTACCTGTGGCATTATTAAGTGCTTTATTTATACTTTCGTTGAACTTCTTGATCTCATAATCTATTAACACAGTATTGTTTAGTTGTGGCCATGATGTGTCCTCTTTTTTAAGAATGTCGTGGAAAGTATTCCAGTTTGTCTTTTTGATATATTTTTCTTCGTACTTATTTTTGATATAAATGTTGGCGATAACTGGGAGATGGTCACTTGAGAGATCATTAACAGTGTAGCAATCTATTTTGTATTTTGAGTTTGTGATTATAATATCTAATATATCTGATTGGTAATTACTCATTCTTGGGATGTGGGTGTGTTCCGTGGGTGCATATATTTTTATATTATTATCCAAAGCATAGTCTCTTAAAACTCTGCTGTTTGTGTTGTTATCCCTGCAGCCCCAATTTTGGTGTTTAGCATTTAGGTCACCTATAATAAATTGTGTTTTGTTCTTTTGTATGATATCATTTAAGTCGTTATTAATCAGTCCTCTATTGTTTGGGTAGTACATTGCCGTCATTATAAAATTTTCATTGTTTAGTATTATGCTGATTGATATTTCTTCATATTTTGGATTGTCACTTTTAGAAAATTCAGAAGTTTGGAATCTATTGTGGGCGTATATAGCCACGCCTCCTCCTCTGTGATGCAATCGGTCATTTCTATATGTAGTAAAATTGGGAATATTAAGGTTTATGCTAGGGTTAGCATGAGTTTCTGTGATGAAAATTAAATCTAGGGATTGTTCATGTATGAAATTTTTTAGCTCGTTCAGTTTATTTTGCAAATTGCATGCATTCCAGTTTGCGATCTTAATGCTGTTTCGGATTAAATTGGTTTTATTGACCATAATTTGTTTTATTTTCTGGTGAGGTGAGCAGCTCAGCAGTGCTGACATTATCAATAACTTTAGTTATGTCAAGTATTCTAGTGCTTTTTAGGTAGTCTATTGTTAGTTTTAATTCTGATAGGATATTTCTTGCCTCTTGGATAATTATTTTAGAGGTTTCAAGGGTGTCATTAGCTTTAATATTTTGAACAACTTGTGAGTAAGATCTATTGTTGAAAGTCCTGGGTGGATATGTTTTTATTTCTTCTCTCGCTGCTTTATTTATTTCTTGTCTATTTTTAATTTCAACGAGTGTTGGACATTGGCTAAAGTTGGCCGTGTGCGTCCCCCCGCAGTTACAACATTTTGGGTCTTCAATAGTTTTTTGAGCACAGTCCTTCGTG
>NW_027261944.1:27638-38085 GCF_043381705.1 Parasteatoda tepidariorum | reverse complement strand
CAGTCCACTTGACTCTATTAGCTCCGACAATTAAGATTGCGTTATTCCTTATTAAATTGTCGGTATCAATAAAAAAAAAATATTAGACTTACGCGGTAGGAATCGATTTAAGTTTAATGTTGTTTAAATACATAAATGACTCTTATAAATGCGAAATATTGCAAAATCTCGGAGAACCGTGGTGGTTCAAGGCATAAAGCATTTTGCTTACATATTTTAGCTAATAATAGCATAAAATTTAAAAATACAACTCTCGTGTTCAGTTTATTATCCTGAATTAACTCAATATTATACTCAAGAAAAGTTATTATAAATGAATAAGTATTTATTTTTTGCAGTTTTTTAGGGAGAAAGGTTTTAATAATAAAAGAAAAGCTAAGAAAAAATAAATAAATAAAGAGTTAGGGGCCGCTCAAAAAGTACGTACATCCCGAAGGGGGGGGATTTGATATTTTGTACGGTGCTGTACGATGAAATTGCAAATGATTGCAATTGTGAAAGTACGTACATCCCGAAGGGGGGGGGAGGGGATTTGATATTTTGTACGGTGCTGTACGATGGGGAGGGGGGGAGTTAATATACAAAGTACGTACATTATAAGCATACACCAAATTTAAATTTGACTTTTTCCTACACATGTATTATACATATGTTTGTTCTTGTATTTTTCTTCACACGGCGACCACTTGTTAGAATGAGTAAAACAGTTCTCAAAAAAAGTTGTCTCGCAAAATAAAAAATTGCAAATTATTATTGTAGAAATTGACAAGTTTCCAGTTATGAGTGAATACATTCACCCGGAAAACTCAGAGCTGTGTTCTTCACAAATTCGAGAAAAAGATTTGACTTGGCAAGCTAAGCACGTGAGAAACAGCAAATATCTACTGCAAATCGTTAAGTGTAACAATGAATCCTGTTGTTCTAAATTTCAGAATTCAATTATTAAGCTTGTGCCTGCTAACAGACTTTTATCAGTGCCTGTGCCCATAGCACAAATTGATGATGGACTTTATATTAATCAACCACGAGGAACTTTTAAATCATTATTTTTATCTCAAACGTTGGAGCCAATTTTAAAAGCTGCTGTTAATTAAAAAAATAGGTTTGAACTCCATCACAGAAATACCATACGATGCAGCATGCCCATCGGTAGAGGGTGATATTAAAAGCAAAATTTGTCCTACTTGTGGTACATATTTTGCATTCTTAACTTATTTGAAAGATCACAAGAAAATATGCAAATCTTCTTTGCAAATCAACAAAGTAAGACCAGTTCGTCGACAAAAAGAATTTTTGGTTATCCTCCGAAACCAGGAAAACGAAGATGATGCAGAGAGTGGATCGAAAATGATCTCGTTGATGAAGATAATCTAAATTTTTCATCAGTCGCAGACAAGAGTAACGCTGAATTGGTGTCTCTCGAGAAGCATTTGGAATATCCTTGGGAAAATACTGTAGATTAAGTGTATTGATTGTAGGAAATTATTATGTTGATCAGATAAAATTGCTTTATTTATTGATTCAAAGATAAAGTTGGGTGTTATTGTTTAAATCATTTAAATGAATCAAATATTTTAAATAAATATTTAATTTTATTTAAAACATAATTATTTTAATTTTTATAAAAAAGGGGGATAGACTAATAAAATGTATGTACTCTAAGAGGGGGGGAGTAAGACCATATGTACAGCAATGTACGAAGGGGGGAGGGGGTTCAAATTTCTCCTTTTTCAAGTACGTACTTTCTGAACGGCCCCTTAAGAATTATTTGCATCTCCAGTAAAAACTAAAATGTTGTTGTGGCAAGCTTGCTCGGTGAACTAAGCGAATTTAAGGTAAAGACGGGTTTCTTGTGCTTCCGTGGCGCCATCTATGGCCAAAAATACCAATTCTGTCACACACACACACATCATAGCCCATTTACAGGGCATATATCCATTTATCCATCCACATATCGTAAATTTGACCTGAACTAGAGAACGATCAATCTCCTATTCAGTAACCCCAGATTTATGATATGTTTTGGGAACATAGACACGATTGGGAATTATATGTTTTGAGAAGACTTTGTGACCTGTCAGAATTAACTTGCACCAGTCACCATTTACTACACGGAGAGTCTTTGGCCTGCTGTGATCGAACTTACGATCACTTGGACATGGGCCGAACGCTCTATTAACCAGCCTATCCTGGCAGTACTTATAATTCTAAATCTGAAATATTTCCATTTCCTATTTGAGATCAAACTTTTAGGGGAAGGAATTTTAAAAAAAGTTCTTATGTATGCATATATAATTCTTATGTATTACTCAATTTACTTATAATGCAAAATGAAATAGCAAAATTTTAATTTTTGAATGCCTATAAGGATGATTTTTGCATTATTGTGGAAAAAATTGTACTCTTAAAATTAAATTTGCTTTTAGGTTTATTGATAATTTAATTATCTTTAATTTTCAAGATTATACTATTTTATTAAGTAATATTTACCTCGAGGAATTAATCTTGCTTCGTAATCATGATCATAATATTAATTTTAATTGTTTGTATTTGGGTATTATAAGAGAAGAAAATATCTGGTTTGTTGATTTATACGATAAAAGAAAGGATTTTAATTTTAAAATAAATAAACTAATTACTTGGATTTCTAATGTTTCTAGGAACATCTATTTAAATAACATTTTTAATGAAATGAATAGAATTAAAAGAATATGTAATAATATTTATTTATCCTAAGAACAAATAGATAAAGTCTCAAAATTTGATAAAAAACAATGGATACCAAACCAAAGTAATTAAATTCTATTTAAAATCATTGAGTTTATTGTACATTATTGTAAATAAATTCACTAAAAAATTTCTTTGTTAATTTATATAATTTTTACCATTTGCAAATTCATTTCGGGCGAATCCGTGGCTAAAATTATGTCCAAAACAGGCAATTCATGTTTCTTTCTCTTTTCTATTTCTTTTTTTTTCTTAAATAAATATTAATTTTCTAAAATTATTAATTGTCAACTTCTTATTCTATATCCATATCTTTTTTATCCAGTATAATATTACCTTGCGCACATACATTTTAGGGCCCATCTTTCTTAACTAACAAATCAAACGCACTTTAGTACTGCAGTAAGAACGCACTTTAATACAAAACCCCTCTGTTTACGCTTTAACCTCAGTTTGCGCTTTTGGTTTTATATTTTACAATCTGGCAATCTTGTTATGAAACTATTTTGATTCAATTTTGAAAAATTCCCCTTTTATGCAAGTTCATTTGAATTCGCTACTCACTTTATAGATTTCGTTTCACGTTTTATTCTCTTTTTTCTTTAGATTTTATTTTCTGCTTTTACGTCATATTTTTACTCAATGTGTTTTATTTTATTTGTTGTAAGTTTTTAAAGAAAAGTTTTTGAGTACTCCTCACACTATTGTATTGGTATATTTTGCTTCGGCTATATTGATACAATATTAGAAAGCACTCCTTTCTGCGGATATAATCGTGTGAGCTGATGAAAAGATTATATCTTATTTTCCAGATTCTTATAATTCCCCCCCCCTTTTTTCGGATTTTTCTCCTTTCAGTTTTTTGTTATTTTTATTATATTACTTTTCTTTCCCTCCTTTTTTCATTATTCTGTAATTTTTTCCATGTTTTCTCTGCATTTTGAACTTATATACAATGAACATATATGTAATGTATATATTTGTGCATGCACAGAGTATATCCGTGTTTATGCATATAAGTATATACAATGTACTTGAAAAAACATACGTGCATTGTGTGTACAATATTTTTCTCATGCATGTATACACGATATATGTTCTACGCATGTATATCCAATGTACGTATTTCTTATGTACAATATATGTATGCTCACTGCATCTATGTGCATATGTACAGTGCTCAAAATAAAAAAAAACGGACCATCTTGAATAACTTTTGATCTAATGAACGGATCTTTACGTTTTAGGACTCAACCATAATCGTTCGAGGAGGTGACTTCGTCTGAATTAATTAGTGGAAAGGGTTAATCGAGGGGGTGGAACTAATTAGTGCAGACGATATTTTAATTAACGAAATCAGGCACAAAAAGTTTTTTTTTTTCTGAATAAACATACCATTTTTTTCGACGGATTCGGATTTCTGACACATAAAAAACAGCAATCTGAGAAATGTATCTGATATAAATTTTGATTAGCAACAGTTTTGCCAACCATATGTTGTTTTCTAAAGAATTTCAATAATTTATTTTGGCATAATTTTATTATTTTGGCATAGTTTTATTATTTTTCTGATATTGAATAAAAATTACTTTTACTCCTTTTTTGAATTTCACTATATAAATATTCATTATAAGATCATAGTTCATCATATGATTAAATTTAAAAAGAAAACTTTTGGGCTCAAGTTTTGATTATTAAATAATTAACAACCGATTAAAAAGCCATTGTTATATAAAATTCTAAAATTATTGTTCTTAAGAAGCTTTTATAAAAATGAAACATAATTTTTTTTAATGAATTTTAAGGGGTTACCTGTATATGAATACAAGCTTTTATTAATTTTTTACTTATTTCTTTAAACGAAAATTATAATGTTGTCCAACTTCTTCAANTTAGGAAAAAAATGGCATAACCAAAATTTAAAAAAAGAAAGCAATCAAATGTTCAAATGCAAAAGAGAAGGGAACAGAAAAAAAACTTAGTATGAGACAAGCTAGACGGAAATTAAAAGAAAACCCTATATTGCTTGAAGAAAGTAAACAAAAAAGAAAAAAAAAAAAAAAAGCAAGAAACTTTAAAATCGGTTTCAGAAAAAGGTTTAGCAGAAAAATCGTGATTAAATGTACTTAAATTTTTAGAAATTGATAGAGCAAGCCGTTTGCGACCAGGAAAAAAAGAAACAATAACAAGAAGAAAAGAGAAAAAACAAAAACGTTATTTGGATGACAGTATGTTTAACTTGAATAAAATGTTCATAAAAGAGTACCCTCAACACTCAACTTTCATGTGGAGTCTGAATTTTTATTTCAATAGTCTTAACATTTAATTTATTAATACTCAGTAAGAGTTACTTAAAAAATTGTACACCGAGGTTAAAAATGGATGTTCCCTTTCATAGCAGCATGATTAATCGGAAGTAGCTCTATCTCTAATAATGAAATATTTTATTATTTACTTATTAATGTTAAACTCATATCAGTTGTATCCAATAATTAATGAATTAGTCTTTAATGACATTTTATATTTTATAACATAAAATGTCTCCTCCGTTGACTATTACATCTCCTCCGTGGACAAGGCAGAAATTAAAATATTTTAAATCTTGTAAAAAATAAAATAGAAAACTTGACCATTATTATAAGGACATATAACAAAAATAAATAAAGGCATTTATGTAATTTTTATCACTTTTTTAATTACCTTAATTTAAGAAAATCTTTTAGTCTATTTATACCTTTTCAGTGAGAATGACCCATTAAATAATTTGTTTTTATGCCTTTACTTCATTTAAGTTATTTCGGTATTAAACGAAGTTAGTGAAATATGTTTGAAGTGAGTGTAATGTACTAATAGTCAATTTTACGCTGCATTTCGTAAATTGATTGGTAAATGAAGTATTTTCCATCAAATGTCAATTCTTCAGTCATAATTTCATTTTAAGTTATTTGAATTGATTTAAAATAAACGTATGGTTTAAATTCTGTTCGAACAATATTAGCAACAATCATGTAAGCATTAAAAACAATTCAACCGGAAAAAATATTTCAAAAATCATGTTTCAAATTTGTTTCCTTCATTTTTGAAATTTTGAAAAAAAATTTCAATAATGTATTTCTTGTCAATAAACCAGCAAATTTCACAACAAAATTTGCAATTTTAACAATGTTCAAATTTTGACAAAGGAAAATTTAAAAATCACAATCCGCTTTAATTCTTCGAGATATAGTAGTACTTTTTTACGTCACATTTCAAATTCTTTAAACTACCTATGATATAAACACTTACAAAAAAATGCTATTGTGATTTTATATTTATTTTTAAAAAATTTTTTATGACTTTTATTTTTCAAAATGCATTTTGCTTACATATTTCAGCTAATAATAGCATAAAATTTAAAAATACAACTTTCGTGTTCAGTTTATTATCCTGAATTAATTCAATATTATACTTAAGGAAAGTTATTATAAATGAATAAGTACTTATTTTTTGCAGTTTTTCAGGGAGAAAGGTTTAAAAAAAAAGCCTTTATTTATGTTTGCTTTATTAATTTTTTAATTTGCTTAAAATTCTGTTGTTGTTTCTAATGCCACCTGCTTGGTGAAACTAAGCGAATTTTAGGTAGGAGGCGTTTCTTGTGCTTCAGTGGAGCCATCTATGGCCAAAAATGCTTATTCAGTCACGCATACGTCACAGTCCATTTACAGGGCGAACCCATTCACATATCCATTTATTCATCCACGGATCGTAATTTTCACCTGAACCCGAGAACGATCAATCTCCAATTCAGTACCCCAGAAATATGATTTGCTTCGTGAACATAGAAGACTTTGCGACCAGACATATTTAACGTGCACCAGTCACCATTTACTACACGGAGTCTAAGGCCAGCGGTGATCGAACTCTCGATCACTTGGAATTGGGCTCAACAACCTAACAAGCAGGCTATCCTGACAATACTTAAAATTCTAAATCTTAATTATTTCCATTTCCTATTTGGAATCAAACCTTTATGTGGAAAAACTTATGTATATATAGATATTTTCTATGTATAAACAGTTTACTTATAATGCAAAATAACGTGACAAAATTGTAATTTTTGAATGAAAAAATATCAATTCTCAAACCAAATATCCTTCTCAGTTTGCATTACATTTAAAAAATGTAAATCAGTTTTTTCAAAAATAAGAATAGAATAAAACAGCCTTGTAAGCAACATTACTTTACTGTAAGATAAGTTTTGGTTTGGCATAACCCGTTTGCCAAGGAAATGGATTCTGACGTCATAATCCCGCCTGATTTTGAGTCACGTGAAGCTATTTTCGATTTAAAGCTAAATTTGAGTTATGATTTTAATAAATTCAATTTAATTTTGAACATGCTCAGTTGATTTTTGAAAGTTTTAAGTTATAGACTTGTCAAAATAATCAACATTACTCGATTACCCTATGTATGCAGGTTGCTCGTTCTTAATATTAATTTTACCTCTTTGCGCATTTCGCTATATCTCAAGAGCTTTGAACGAAAATTAAAAAGATTCCGTACAAAATTATAAAATTTGTTTATTCATAGATAATTCAATGCAAAAATGCTTAATTTTTTTATTTATTATTTTATTTAAAAATGACCGAAGAAATTTTGAATTGCAAAGTATACATTTTTTGCATCATTTTAAATAATGCAGTTTTAAATTTTAATAATGCAGTTTTATACAAAATTTAGTGAAATCGGAAGAATAGTTCCCAAGAAATTGAATTTTGAAAAAGTGGTATTTTTAAAAATACGTAAGTCATATTGTTTGAAAAAGTCTTATATTTAAAAATTTATTTCTCAGGAGCTATTCGGTCAACATCGCTCAAATGCTGTATTTGACCATTTAAAGTATTAGCAACATTTAAAATTATGCAAAAATTGTTTACCTTAGAATTCATTTTTTTACCCTTATTAAACAAAAAAATAAAAGATAAAAAGTATTTACTAAAGGTTTTATTTTGCTTGAAATTCTTTCTGGATAAACGGAGCTCGTGTGAAGCTTTATGTGAAAAATCTTTTAATTCGCTTAAAAAATTCAAGATATGATGAAATACGTAAAAAGTAAAATTAACTTAAAGGGGTGCAAATTCTGGACCACTCTTGAGTACAAATTACTCGAACCTTATTTGTCAGATTGCGGCTATCCCCTATTCGAATTCGTCGAGAAAACAATACGTTTATTCAAAGAAAGTACTTTTTTGTGTCTTGATTTCGTAACTTAAAGTATCGTTCGTACAATTAATTAGCATGTTGTACATAACCTCCTCGAATCATTCAACTTGAGACAAAGAACGTAAGATCCAATCATTAGATCGAAAATTACTTATGGTGGTAAATTTATTATTTTTCTTTATGCACTGTCAAGCAAAATTCATAGCAGCTGTAGTTTCAATTTGTGCTGCAGTTTTGAAAAAGAAAATCCAGAGAATGAGACAGGGAATAACAGGCATTAAAAAATTAAAATTTTTGGACAAAACTAGCGAAGATTTCCAAATTGATAAGATATAAGAATTATAATCTTACCTGTATTTTAATGTACTACATTATGCAGATCATTTAACACCATAGCTCTTTCCTATAAGAAAAATAGTTGCTTTAGTAAAACCATAGCTAAAAAAAGACAGCTGTGTAAATATTGCAATCAAAAATGAAGGATATTTTACTACTCCCTCTGGGGTTGGGAAAAATTTGGTTCCATATCCAGACGTAACTTATGTGTCTTTCAAATTCCGATATTTTGATTAAGATATTACAATACACATACTCTAAATTTAATTTACCGCTTTACGAGGTCAATGCGTGACAATTTAAACGAAAAACCATATAGTTTTTCTTTCACTTTTATAACCTTTTTATTGACAGTTTTTTTCCTTAGGTTTTTCATACTCAAAATATCGCATTTAAGTAACCGCTTTTTTTTATTATACCAACTTCATCGTTGTTGTTTCTAATGCCACTTTCCACACGGGCAAGCCTGCTTGGTGAAACCGAGAAAATTTAAGGCAGAGTGTGCGTTTCTTGTTTTTCAGTGGCACCATCTATGGCTAAGAATTCGACTTCTGCCACACCATACGTCGCACCCGTTTATAGGGTGAACCCATTCATACATCAATTCATTCATCCACAGATCGTTTGACCTGAATCAGAGAATGATCGATCTCCAATCCAGTACCCACAGAGGTATGTATTGATTTGTTATGGGAAGATGGAGAACTTTTGCGACTCGACAGATTTAACGTGCATCAGTCACTTTACTACACGGGGAGACTTTGGCCGGCGGGGTTCGAACCCACGAACTCTCGGGACATGGGCCCTGTGCCCTACCGACCAGGCTGTGCCGGCAATTTATTATATGAGATTTTAAAATGTATATAAAAACTTTTAAAATTATGTTTGATTACTTAAAAAAGATTTTATCATATCTTATAGGAAAATATTCTAAAATGTTTAAAAAATTTAATTATAATTCAGCNGTAAATCAATCATAAATCAGTTCCAGTATATTTCTCATACTAATTTTATGACAAATGTTAAAGTTTTGTTCAAAAAATTAAACAGCGTTATTAATTGTACTTTAATAATAACACATTTATTTAAATCTAATTTGCTTTAAATTTTATGCTAATATTTTTTAACATTAATGTTATGAATTTTAGTTAAATGCAAGGTAAACAATCAAGTTTTGGTAAAACATCAAATTAGTATAATAAAAATTTATAATAATACTAGTATAATTATAATAATAATAATTATCACAAATTATAGTTTTATTAACTAGCTTTTATGTAATATATATATAATAATTGATTAATATTCAAATTGAGTAGCATTGTGAATATCCTTATGCACTTAGAAATTAAAAACTCTTACTTAAATTTATTAAGTATGATTGCAGAACCACTCAGTTAAGTTTGAATTTATTATATGAGATTTTAAAATGTATATAAAAACTTTTAAAATTATGTTTGATTACTTAAAAAAGATTTTATCATATCTTATAGGAAAATATTCTAAAATGTTTAAAAAATTTAATTATAATTCAGCAAAAAAATCGTAAAAGTTTTTGAAAAACTTCTTTTACATTTCTGCTGTGGCACTTTCATAAACGCACTGTGGTGACAAACAAATAATTTCCTGCAATTAAATAATAAAAAAATATTTGTAATCCAATGGAAATGTACTAGAATTAAAAGAGAGATATATTGTAAATTTATTCTCTAATTACTTATGGTATTAATTTAATGGACAATTCATAATCATTGACTTTTATTTTGATGGGAATTATGCAATCAAAAAATAATAAAAGAGGCATCTTAAAAGACAACTGCTTGATTTCTTAGATGCCAATTAATAGTTTTTCGGTATTATAAAACATTCAACAACAAAAAAACATTAAAAATAAGTTATAAATAAGTAGGCATAATGCACATCTCTTATTTTTAATTTATAATAATAGATGGCGCCACTAAAAAATCTTAAATTAAAAATTTTATAATTTAATTTTAGTAATCCACAAAAAATAAATAAAATATTAATTTAATTCGATGAACATTAATTTAATTAAATAAATATCAAGTGAAAACTATTCAATTCTCATTTTATAGTGAGTATAAGAATTAAGCAAGGCAATTAAATTCGATTTCAATGTTATTCAATAAATTAGAAGGATATTAGCTTCATAAGAATTCAT
>NW_027261944.1:0-27138 GCF_043381705.1 Parasteatoda tepidariorum | reverse complement strand
ATGCCATCACAATTTTGATCCTCTGTAGAGGGGATGGTTCTTCCGCTTTGCTAGCCTAACGTCCTGTGCGTGAAGTCGAGCACTTTCCGGTAGAACAGTTTAGCGAGACCGATACCGTGCACCCTCAGTCCCTACGCATGCTGATCAAAGTGGTCACCCACCAGCTTACTGACCGCAGACAGTGATGCTTGAATTCTCTGTTCTACTGGGAACCGTGTCTTTACGATCAGTCCTCTGCGGGACTGCCCGCTTTAGATCACCTTCAGTGATAACGTTCGAGAGCAGATCCTTCAAAACTCTAGCACATCTCATGGGCATCAAAAGAGTTTGATTCTCCCCTTACCATCCTCAAAATAATGGAATGATAGAACGATGGCGCTGACCCTTGAAAGCTGCACTCAAGGCCTACAGTACAGACTGCAGGGAGAGTAGAAATCGACAATCTATTAAAAGGTACCTCATAATTGAATCGAGTTAGCTTGTCTTATATACTAGTCAATTGATGTATAACAATTGTAGTGGTCGTTATGCCATCCTACTCCGCCACCAAAATTTTATCAGGGATAGAATTCGATAAATGGATACTACTAGTTGCCGCATTTGCCAAAGACCGGGAGGGCTGTGTTAAGTTTACCGGATTTTGAGCATTTGTGGTGAGAGTTGTATTAAGTTCATGGTAGTGTATGTGGTCTCTCCTGTGCTGCTATTAACAGTCTAGTGTGTGCAGCATCACGTTGCGCATAAATGAAACGGAGAAGCAACAGCGTGAGGAGGACGATGACTCAGTAACATATAGAAAGTCAACTTTTAATGTGTACCATACATGAAAGCAAGCTTCTTCATAGCACGTCCGCAGGTCACAAATGTAGGGAAAGTAGAAATCGACAATGTCAACTGTTAAGTGACGCCAGAGGGCGTATGTGCCAGGGAGAAAATTGTAGTAGTAGATGCATGTAACTTCAGCGATGAACCATCGCCACATCTCTGAAATAAAATTGTTTTGTTTGTAACTAGTCGCCTAGAATTACTTATAACCCCTTCATACAGTCCAAGCTATCGACGACCTTACAGTTTGGTCGTAACAGCCGGAGTGCTAATCTAGCAGAATTAATCGTGAATTAATTTAATCTATCAACATGGCGACTGCTACAAAAGCTACTACGTCGCTCGAGTCTAGCGTCGTTCTAACAAGGAAGCGAGCAAGCATCAAAGGTCAAATAACTAGGCTTTCGAAAGTGCTTACCGATGAAATCCCAAATCAAAAATCCCTTGAGATCAAACTCAATTCATTGAGAGGTCTAAAAACGAAGTTCGATGATCTTCGAAACGATTGCTACAGTATCTTATCCGATACAGATTTAGCAGACTTTGAAATTTCCCTAACGGAAATGGAGGACAACGTAGAAGCAATTGAGGTAAGCTTCTTAGACTTAATTATTCCACAAACTTCAAATTTGAGTTCAATATCTGTTTTGAATGAACCGAATACTAATACAAACATTAAACTACCTCAAATTACTTTACCCCAATTTTCGGGTAAATACACTGACTGGCTTACCTTCAAAGCTCAGTTTAGTACCTTAATTGATGAAAACAATCAATTAAGTGACTCTCAAAAACTGTATTATTTACAATCATCATTAACTGGTACTGCAAAACAATTACAGAATGTAGATGACTCTTATTCTTCCTTGTTTAACGCATTAAAAAATCGATATGAAAACAAACGACTGATAGTAAACAGTCATATAACTGAGTTATTAAATTTAAGTAAAATTAAATTTGAATCTTGTAAGGATTTCAGAAACTTAATTGATAATTTACTTAATCAATTAAGAGCATTAAAGCAACTTGGATTAGAACAAAATAAATTATCTGAGGGGCCGTTCAAAAAGTACGTAAACAAAAATGGAGAAATTTCAAACCCCTCCCCCTCGTACATTACCGTACATAAGGTCTTACTCCCCCCCTCTTAGAGTACGTACATTTTATTAGTCTACCCCCCTTTTTCATAAAAATTAAAATAATTATGTTTTAAATAAAATTAAATATTTACTTAAGGAGTGTGTAGGATAAAGTCAAATTTAAATTTGGTGTATGTTTATAAAGTACGTACTTTGTATAATACCTCCCCCCCTCCCCATCGTACAAAACCGTACATAATAGCAAATCCCCCCCCCTTCGGGATGTACGTACTTTTTGAACGGCCCCTGAGACACTAATAGTGAACATTGTTTTGCAACGCCTTGACAATGAATCAAGAAAGGCTTTCGAAATGTCTTTAAATTGTAACGAATTATCCACCTGAGAATTTTTTACTGAATTTGTGTTAAAACGTATTCAAGCTCTTGAAAATGTTCAAAAAAGTATTTCCGTTTCAAAACCGAAACAAGAAGTAACCCCCAAACATAAAATATTCGTTTTGCAAAATGATAAACATTTCTCTTGCTCTATGTGTCATCAAAACCATTTAATATATAAATGTAAAAAATTCATTGACTTATCTGCTCAAGAGCATCTGTGTTTTAATTGTTTGGGAAAACTCATGTTATCTCAATGTAAAAAATTAGAGTTTAAATGTAAACATTGCTCTAGAAATCATCATTCGACACTTCATGGTGCTAATTTCTTAAAACCCGAAGTTGAAAACAAAAATAATCAAATACAGTCAAACCCCGCTATAGTGAACACGGTTTATAGTGAACTCCCGGGTATAGTGAACGAAATGTTCGGTCCTGTGCCTTGCCATACACGGATAATGTTATTTTTTGTGGATATAGCGAACCAAAAAAGTGAAGAAGTTGGATATAATGTACTTTTTTCTGTCTTCGACTGATTTTTTAAAAAAAATTTTTGTAATAATTTTGAAAATTCTACTTCAAAATAAATACATATACCGATTTTCAAAACCATCCGTAGAGGGGAATGTAGCGATAAGCATTTCTTCTTGTTTGCTTCTTTTATCTCACTTTCTCATACCTAAACAAACCAAGCAGATATTTCCAACCCAGGCAGATGATGCACCTGTAAGGTGTCAGTGAGATAAATATGCATTTTCTGTCAGAGGGAATGAGTAATTATTCATTATTGGACACTAATATGTGTCGATAAGGACCTCATTTCAACTCCTTTTTGCTCTCAGTTCAGTTAAAAAAAATCCTGCAAACAAGTGTTTAAAATTTAACTATGGCGAGCAGTAAGCGTAAAACGTTCTCCATTGATGATAAAATGGGCATAATCAGAAAAATTGAAAATGGATGCAATCAAGCTGATATTTGCAGGAAACTATCCAAATCTGCAGTTTGTAACATATGGAAAAATAGGCAATTAATAATTTCTGCTCACGAAGAAAATTTAGATGGCAGAAAAAAGTTGTGAAAAGCAGATCACAAGGATGTTGAAGAAGCATTATTGAAGGTTCACCAATCGAAAAAGGCGCAATCTTCCTGTATCTGGACAAATGTTGATGAATTTGCTAAGCGATTTTATGAGACTACTTTTATGAGCTCGAATGGCAGGTTAGACAGGTTTAAAAAGCGGAATAACAGAAATTCGGGAAAAATTATCTGAGAGTCGGGAAGTGTTTCCATATCTGATGTTGAGGATTGCTCATCAGCTAAAGATTAAAATTTTTCTTTTGTACGCATGACGAAGAGTAATGAAAAATAACACATTTTTTGTTACTACATAATATTTTTCAGTCATTTATTTGAATAATGTGTAATAAAAGGGAGGAGCTTGGAAACCATTCGTTAAATTGCCTGCGTAACGGATATAGTGAACTCCCGGTTATAGTGAACCAAAATTTCGGTCCCTTGAAGGTTCACTATAGCGGGGTTTGACTGTATTAGAATCCAATTGCTCTAATTTGACTGAGATTATTTCAAATCAAGCAAATATTGAGATGAGTAATATGAGTGGAGAGGAAACGAAAACTGTCACTTCCTCCTTCGCCCTTTCTCACAGCTGGCAGAAGGCGCCGCCAAGCAGTTGTAATGTCTATGATACTTACTCAAATGTTTTGCTTTCAACTGCTTTAATTTATGTGCGAGGAATAAATTAATGTTTTTATCCCTTTTTATGTATTCTCGATAGCGGTTCTGAAATAAGCGCTATTACTGCTGATGCAGTTAAATTATTGTGTTTAAAGGAGAATACATTAAACTCATTAATAACTGGAATTAATGGTGCAACTTTGAATGTAAATAAATCGATCTCTGCTCTTCTAATAAAAATAGAGACTATAAGAAGGAGATAAAAATGCTGATAGTGCCTAAAATTAAAGAATTAACCCCTGCTAAACCGCTTGATGTTTCTAAAATTAATTTTCCTCAAAATTTGACTTATGCAAATCCTAACTTTTTTAAGCCTCAACGTGCTCAAATCTTGCTTGGCGGAGATATTTTTTACGAACTGTTACGAACCGAGCAAATAAAACTGGAAAATAGTTCAGTCATTTTACAGAACTCTGTACTCGGCTGGATTGTAACGGGAAGATTGGGCACTAAAGATAATTGTAAGGAATACAAATGTCACTTATTATCACAAGATCACACTTTAACTGATTTGCAAAAAATTTGGGACCTTGAGTCTCTAGGAATAAGGGATGAACCCAGATGCTTAGAGGGGGATGAAGCACTATCCAAATTTAATGAAACAATTAGTTATAAAAATAAAAGATATTAAATCACTCTTCCTTGGAAAAGAGATTGGAGGGAATTGAACGATAATCTTACTGTCGCAACTAAGCGATTTAAAGGTCTTTTAAATCGTATGACTTCAAATGAAAAATTGTATATTCAATATAGTGAAATATTGCAAGATTACTTAGAAAAGGGAATTATTGAGAAGGTTCCATCCGCTTCAGATACAGTTGATAAACCTGTGTTTTATTTACCCCAGTTTTTCGGAAGGACAGTGTTTACACCAAGTGTCGCATTGTTTTTGATGCTAGTTCTTGTGATGTTGGTGAACTTTCACTTAATGATTGTCTTTGGATGGGAACGAACCTTAATCCGAATGTATTTCATCTTTTAACCTTTTTCCGAATGAATAAATTTGCTATTTTAGCGGACATTGAACGTGCTTTTTTGCAAATAGCATTGAACGAAGATGATAAGGACGCATTAAGGTTTCTTTTCACTCTAGACGATCCCACTAAGTCTGAACATACTCAATTGCAAGTATTCAGATTCAACAGGCTTCCATTTGGAGTCAACGCAAGCCCTTTTTTGCTCTCAGCGACTATCAAGCACCATAATGATAAGTTCAAGAAAATATATCCAAAAACTTCAAATATTCTTGATACTTGCTTTTACGTCGATGACGTTATAGCTGGTGCAGATAACTTGTATGAAGCCTTCAAAATTTCTAGGAAAGCAGACATTATCATGAAGGATGCACCTTCGTAAATGGGTCTCAAACGACGAGTCACTAAAACAAATGTGGGAGGAACAAGGATTCAGTACTCTTCCTTCATCCTCATCAGAAAGCCCAAACGAGTTGCACAAAGTTCTTGGGATGTCTTGGGACACAAAACTGGACATTTTAACTATGGAAGTTAAGGGACTACTGGAATTTCTTGACTTGGAAAAAAATACAAAACGATTTGTGTTGCAAGCAGCAGGTAGAATATTCGATCCCGTAGGACTAGTAACACCTTACACCATCAGATTAAAGATTCTTCTCCAAGAATAATGGTTGCGTAAGATCTCATGGGACGACGAGCTTCCTTCAGATATTCAAGAAACTTGGAAGCAGTGGAGTATCGAAATTCCTGAATTGGCTAACTTACAAATACCCAGAAATGTATTTCAAATTTCTGATCACTCAGACTTTGTGTTAGAATTGCATGCATTTGCAGACGCTAGTCCAAAGGCTTACGGTGCTGCCATATCCTTAAGAATTAAAACAGCAAATCAAGTAACTGTAAACTTAGTGGCTTCCAAGAGCCGCGTTGCACCCCTTAAGAGGATTTCTCTTCCTAGGTTAGAATTGATAGCCGCATTGCTTGCTTCACGACTTGCACGTGAAGTAAAGAAGGTGTTAGATCGGAAAGGAATATCTTCTATTTATTATTGGACAGACTCTCAGATTACATTGTATTGGATAAAAGGTTCCATATATAAGTGGAAACCCTTTGTAGCAAACAGAGTTAAAGAAATTCAATCTCTCACTGATCGAGAATCTTGGAATCATTTTGCTGGATGCGAAAATCCAGCAGATTTAGTAACTAGAGGCATTAGTTGCAAATCTCTCATCGAAAATGTCACCTGGTGGACCGGACCAGACTTCTTAAAGGAATTAGTAATTCCTAAGTGTGATGAGACTCTGAACATTCCAGAAACTGACCTACCTTGTGAAGAACTGAAAAAGTGCTCTGTTCCTGATCCTAAAGACATTCAATCTGTTTCTTTAATTACCACCAATGATAGATCCTTCCTTGAACAAATTCTTAACCTTTCTAACAGTTTTGTTAAACTAATTCGAATTTTATCCTTTATTTTTAGATTTATTCATAATTGTCGTAATCCAATATCTAGAAATAAGGGGTTCTTAACCATTGAAGAGAACAAACATGCAGAAAATTGGCTTCTGCTTTCATTGCAGTCAGGTAAGTTCCAAGAGGAATTTAAAAGGCTCAAACAAGGTGAACCAGTTTCATCGAGGAGTAAGTTATCTTGTTTAAATGTATTCTTGGATGAAAATTCTCTAATTCGTGTTGGTGGCAGACTTAGAAACTCTGATTTATCGAATAGTAAATTTCCCATTGTACTGCCTAGCAAGCATAAATTAACTGATGTAATTTTGAATCATTATCATTTGAAGTATTTTCATTTAGGTGCGCACGCACTCTTGTTTCAAGTGTGACAGAAATTCTGGCCGCTTAACGGCAGAAATAATTGTCGTAAAATTATACATTCTTGTGTGATTTGCTTTAAAAATAAGCCTGTAAATGTTCAACAAATAATGGCCGATCTACCAAGGGAACGTGTCACTCCTAATTTTGTCTTTAATGTGACAGGGGTTGACTTTTGTGGCCCCTTTCTAGTAAAATTTAAAAATCAGCGTAAAGGAGTGTTAATTAAGATTTACGTAGCTGTTTTTATTTGCTTATGCACAAAGGCTATACATCTTGATTTTGTTTCAGACTTAACCACTTAAGGATTTATAGCTTGTTTGAAACGTTTCTTTGGTAGACGAGGCAAATGTTCTAAAATCATGTCTGACAATGGAAAGACATTTGTTGGAGCAAATGTTGAGATTAAAAAACTTTTGAAACTTGTCACTTCCCGCAATGAAAACTTGTCTAACTTTCTCTCAAACGAGAATATTGTATGGGA
The DNA here is from genome assembly GCF_043381705.1 of Parasteatoda tepidariorum. Taxonomy (NCBI): domain Eukaryota; kingdom Metazoa; phylum Arthropoda; class Arachnida; order Araneae; family Theridiidae; genus Parasteatoda; species Parasteatoda tepidariorum. Next base: position 19,795 of record NW_027261944.1, on the reverse strand, counting down.
ATTTATACCCCCAAAATCACCTAATTTTGGGGGCCTTTGGGAAGCCGGGGTGAAGGCTTTTAAATTTCATTTCAAACGAATAATAGGTAGCCAAAAATTGACACTTGAAGAATTTGTAACTATTCTAGCTGAAATAGAAGTATTGAACTCCCGGCCCCTCATTCCATTGTCAGCAAACTTTGATGATTTTCGGACATTAAGTCCAGGTCACTTCATAATTGGGAGACCAATAAATGGCCTTCAAGAACCTCTACTTAATGATATCAAGGAAACTCATTTGTCCAAATGGCAAAGAGTAACTAAATTTAGTCAACAAATTTGGCAATTGTGGAAGAAAGATTACTTAAGCAATTTGCAGGGTCGAACCAAATGGAAATTTAGTAAGGACGATGTAAAACAGGGTACTCTTGTTTTAATGAAAAATGAGCAACTTCCTGCCACACAGTGGTCAGTTGGAAGAATAGTGGAAATATTTCAAAGTAGGGATGGAAAAATAAGAATTGTAAATGTGCGTATGCCTAATGGTAAAATTTTCAAGAGAAATGCCAGAGACATTTGTATATTACCTCTTGAATGAAAAAAAAAGTTGTTTTTCTTATGCATATGTTTTTAAGAAGAAACTATTTGAGTGAATTAATTTTGTTTATAATTATATGTATATTAATCAGCCCATGTTATCCTACTGTATTTGTTCTCAAATTGTATGTAATCATAGCAAAATTTAGTAGTTCATTATTTTTTATGATTCTAATAGTATTCATATGTTCCATGTATTCTATTTGTTAGTTATATTGTTTATTGAAATTGTGTAATTGAATTTCAATCGGGGGGGGGGATGTTAAGTGACGCCAGAGGGCGTATGTGCCAGGGAGAAAATTGTAGTAGTAGATGCATGTAACTGCAGCGATGAACCATCGCCACATCTCTGAAATAAAATTGTTTTGTTTGTAACCAGTCACCTAGAATTACTTATAACCCCTTCATACAGTCCAAGCTATCGACGACCTAACATCAACCTTCATCTCTCAAAAGTACCTCAAGACTGAATCGAGTTAACATGTCTTACAGTGAATTGATGCTTAATAAACGTAGTTATAGTTATGCAACAAGACAATTGGTCAGCCTTCTTACCGGCTATCCTCTTAAGCTGTATATATGGAAGATCTACAGTCACCATCTGCAGAGCTCGTCTGCAGAACAACACTTTGCATCCCAGTTGAATTTTTCGATTCTACTCCAATGAACTCGCCCCAAATCCAACTTGTCTATTATTTACAAAAACATTTCTCTACCATCAGAACTTCTTCAGCTTCCTGCCATTTTAAAAAGTGAGCGCATCCAGCCTTAAAAGTCACGTCTTCATCAGGAATGAACCTTTGCAGGCTCCTTTAGATGGACCTTTTTTAGTGCTTCAGCGAGCTGATAAAATTTTTGATGTTGATTATTAGAGGTCAACAATCTCTACTTCTTTCACCAGTAGTTGACACTTGACTCCATCTCCTCGGAGTTGATTTCAGAGCGGGAAGTAAGAGGAGAAACATCTCCGCGCTTGATATTGAAACAACCCTTAATGCGCAAACATCGTATTCTTTTTCAGTCACTTACTTCGCTTTATCATCTGCTATTATACCTTTCCTTACTCTAATTAAATACATTTGTCTCAAAATGGACAAACTATTCACTCAAAATCAAAATTTATGAAATATTAAATGTTAAAAAAATGCACCTAACGATTGCGAAATAAATATTTTAGTCATACGATCGCCAAATAGCAACCTTGTTCAGAATTTTTCACACCCTTCTCCCAAAAATAGAGAAATAGTATTGTCGGATACCCCGTGATGAAGGGGAGTGAAGTGCCAACTCCTGGGGAAAGAACTATAGATGCATGAAACCTTCCTTCCTTGAAAGTGAATTCCTACAACAGTTTGGAATATCTAAAACTGTATGAGTGGTACTCATGTAATTTAGGAAGCCAAAAAAAATATTTAGAAGAACTGTGCGTTTTCCAAAAAAAGTATAGCAAGTGAAACATGTGGGGGGAGTGTGCTGTGCTCGATACTCTCACCCATTTTAAACAGCAATGTTCCCCAGTCTTTTTCACCAGTTTTAACCAAGTAATTTTCACCAGCTTCTCAGCAGTATTTTTACTCCCAAAATGGACACAAATTAAATATTTTTATCGCTAAAGAAACAGCAAATTATTTTTCACACTGCAGTGAGTACTTTAAATTATGAAAATTATAGTTATGATGAAAAAATTTCGAATAGTAAGATACATACATTTTTTATATCATTTTAAATAATTCAATTTTGAATGGTGAAAAAGAAAATCGGTCGAATAGTTCCTGAGCGATTGAATTTTGAAAAAGTCGCATTGTTCGAAAAAGTCTTATATTTAAAAATTGATTTCTCAGGAACTATTCAGTCGATTTAGCTCAGAATTTATACTTCTCCATTTCAAGTTGCATTCGTTGAAATGTTGCTCAAATTGCGTACCTTAGAATTGATTTTTTTTACCATCACTGAATAAAATAAAAATATATAACAAATACTTACTGAAGGTTTTACTTCGGTTGAAATTATTTCCTGAAAAACGAAGTTTATAATTGCTCGAAAAATCTTTCAATTCGCTTGAAACGTTCTCAAGTTATGATAAAATGCGCAAAAAATAAAATTAACATTGAGGGGTACGAAATCAAGACCACTCTTCAGCCCTAGAACCTTCTTTCTCAGATTGCGGCTACCTCCTATTCAAAGCAGACGATATGTTTGTTCAAAGAAAGTACGTTTTTGTGTCTGATCTCGTAACTTAAAATATCATTTGAACAAATTAATTAGCATGTTTGAAATTACCCCCTCGAATCATTCAGATTGAGACCAAGAGAGTAAAGATCCACTCATTAGATAAAAAATTGGTCCACTTATTATTTTTTTGTAAACTGTAAATCAGAATTCATGTTAAAAGTAATAGTAGTTATCCATTTGTGCTGCAGTTTACAAAAAAATAATAAATGGATTTAAATATATATATGGATTAAAAAATAATAAATGGATTAATTTAAATTTTTCAATGCCTGTTTCAGTTTTTTTTCTTTTCAAAACTGCAAATCAGAATTCATGTTAATAGCAATAGTAGTTATCCATTTGTGTTGCAGTTTTGAAAAAAAAAATGAAACAGGTATTGAAAAATTTAAATTTTTGGTCAAAACAAGTAAAGGTGTCAAAATAAATAAAAAATGAGAATTATATTCTTACCTATATTTTGTTGCACTACGTTATACAGCTGGATTAACTCTTTCCTATAACAAAAATAGGTGCTATAGTAGAACAACAATACCTCAAAAAAGCAGTCTGAACTGCACAATAAAAAATGCATTTATAATTGAAAAGTTGCATTTTAAGATCTTAAACAAAAAAATATTTTGTTTCTTAATTTATTAACTTATTCCTTTGCAGTGCTCGCCACTCTCACCAGTTTTAACCTGTAATTTTCACTGAACCCAACCTGGATCAAATATTGGGAGAAATTTGCCTTCGTGGAGGACTATTTAATAGAACTAACCCGCATTTGTGTTACATGGAGAGGAAGAATACGAAAGCTTCCCACTGTTAACATGACGGCAAGGGGACTCTAGCCCATGACCCATCTACCCCTGAGGATATTTCACGTCAGCACTGTGGTCGGTGCAAGCCGGTTGCGGAATTCGTATCTATCAGTCATCGCCGGGATCGAACCCCAGTTCACTTGATTGGAAGGCGAACACTCTATCCCCTGAGCCATCACGGCTCGAGTAAAGGTTTTGAGGAAAAGGCAACCCTGTGATAAACATCCTCCGACAGATGAAGAACTGGCACTTATAGTTTGACAATAGAAAGAACTCCCCTCGCCACGAAGCCTATGGCCGTCTGCTACAATGGAAACAAGAAATAGTGCACCTCGAGGGGGGCGTCTTTTCTCACTGGTTCCCTTTCTCTCATCGACCCGAGTCAAAACCTATCTTAAATAATGACCCCCATACTTGAAATAGTTAAACCTCGTAACCGTAGTCACCGCCACCTCTTCAGACGAATGGCTAGGGGAGTTCTTTGCATAGAAAAACTATACTCCTTACTAGTTAGCTTGGTCGCATAACGACAGCATAATGTTTAAGTTTGATAATAATGCTTATTAGTTTGTTTATGTTGTACAAATATTTTGAATAAATGGTTTGAAGAGAATTTAACCTGTTATATCCTCATAACCTTAATTCTATGAATGAAACATTTATTATCATTGAGATTTGATATCAATGGTTTATTACCAGAGCCTTAAGGTAACCGAGAGTTGATTAACAAATACTTTAGATGGCCAAACCATTTTATACAATGGTACTGAATTTTGAGTGAAAAATTATAACACATAATAGAAATATAACTAAATAAAAATATAATTATAAAAATTATAAGATTTATTTTTATTCTAGTTAAATATTTTTTAGCTCTAACTATTTAAGACTGAGTTAACAAAAACTTTTGGTACTTGAATTCAATCTAGATATTCGTTTCGCTAAGCTTTGTAAGCAAAACTTGCATTTTTTGATCAAAAATTAGCTAACTTGATTTCAGCAATTATCGATTTTTAACAGTTATCGATGGTTAACAGTTTCTTCAATGGGTTTGTAAGAAAAATTAACTTTTCGGGTTACCAACTTTTACCAATTAGCCATAATTTGCTTTTGACACAACTTTCTGTATAACAACAAGGCCCTATATACCACCTTAATATTGGCCCATAATATTCAAATTGGATCACGTACTATATTACCAGACACTAGTGTACCCTACAAGAGAAAATAATTATAGGCCTAATAGGGGCCCCCCACAATTTATTAAGATAATTAATTCAATGATCTAATTTAAAGGCGAAATTTAAACTTAAAAGTTTTTTTGGTTAGATATTTGCTAATTTCGCTTTTTGCATACTTTATTTTGGTGGATAAGGAGAATTTCCGTTATGTGGAAGAAGCTTCCCTCATTGGGGCAAAGTTCAATTTGTTGTTCCTAAATAAAAATATAAATTTGCTAATAGGCTGAAAAAAACTTTCTTTGAACTAACATTTTTAAGTTAAATTCTTAAATTGTGATATTTTAGTCAATAAACATAGCTTGTTTTAGTCACTACTTTTCTTGGCGAATAGGGTAAATTTTTTTTTGTTTGGAGGGAATAAATTTTTTTTAAAATTTGAGCGAAAGTTTTGAAGCAAAATTAAACTTTCTAGTTTTCTGATCTATGATAACTAAAACATGTTTATATACAGGCGTGTGGATTAACACCACTTCCCTACAACAGTCTTAAAATTTGATGCAAAACGCAAACTGTTTTGGTCAAAATTTAGTCAAACGTTTTTTTGGCCATACCCAAGTCAAACTTCTTGATGGTCCCCTCACAACATCTTGATGCTTTCAGTGCGAATCCTGATGATCCAACATCATTTGATGGTTTTTGATATGCCAACAAACTTCCATCATTTCATGATGGAAAGTGCTACTTATGATGGCTAACTTAAATACTATGGTGGGTACTTTAATACTGTGATGGTATGATGGTCAAGAGAAGTTTAATTCTCGTGGATTAGCCACCCATGATGATCCGTGATGGTTCTAACTATACATTTCAATTATGATTTGAAGGGAATTCTTGCTGTTTTCAGGAATATACCATCAAAACAATTTGTTTTTTTCTTGTTGGTCCGAATAAATCAGTCCGATTTCCTACATTAGGATGATGGCTGTTCATGATCGTTCCAACATTTGATTTCTTAGGAACTATGATAGAAACTATGATGAAAAAACCATCAAAACAAATTGCTATTCTTACGATGGACCATCATATATCGATCAGAATTTCTACATTGAGGTGATTTTTACTTATGTTGGTTACCAACAAAAAAATCGAATGGAATTATTGATGGTTATAGGATGGTTATAGATGATGGAATTATTGATGGTTATCATCATGATTATGTTGGTCCATCAAGGGAAAACCATCAAAAATTTTGACTTGGGTAATCTTTTTGGCTGAAAAGTTTCGTTTGGTTAGAGTACGCCATGGGTCACCAAACTTTTTCGATCATCGACCCCTATATAATTTTTCGAAATCTCCATCGACCCCCATAAAATTAATTTTCAGTTAATGACAATAAAACTCTATTAGATACTGTGTTTGTACATTTATTTTATGATTATAAACAGCTATTAAAGTAATAGTATGTTGTGTAACAATAGTTTTATGAAAAAATAGGTAAAGTAACTACAGATTTATTGCTTCTTAATCAATGAGATGGGTGTGCCTGGTGCTTTTTTACAAGGTTCGCTATATTGGGTTCAAAATTGGTCAATTTTCATCTTAAATTCCCTCAAAACTTCACATTTAATTTATTTCCGTACTTAGTTAAGATTAAATTTACGTGACTGAAACCGGATTCAACCATATAGGAATTTGGAAATGGTGGCTTGAGCTATGTCGTTAAATTTTACATATTTTTGCATTATATTTATATTTGTCCAAAGCTTGCTTATTATTAAATTTTTAAAAAGCGTATTTGCTTTAAGATACGATAATAATCCAGCAAGCTCATCTTGCAGGTGGATATCCACGTTTTCAATTTGATCAGAAAATGGCACAATAATCCAGTCATGGATGTCAATGTTTTCCAAATCAACAAAGCGCAGTTTAAAATCGTCACTCAATTTTTGAAGATGACCTGTATATATATATATAAGAGTTTTAATAATGACACTGCAAATATTCAACACAGTTTGCAAAGATAACAGAAACTGCGTATGATATTTGCGTTTGTAACGTCAATGCTCGTCACACGTGACATTTGGACAAGCGCACATTGACTTATAAACCAGAAGCGCAGAGTTCGTGCCACTGGTACGTAAATACTTGTTTCACCCGAATAAATATACGTTTATTAATTTATGGTCTATAAAGAAACTGATATTAAGTCAATTATAAAATATTCACAAATTTTACATACTCAATTAGGTATGTGTGATTCACATATTATGAACTGTTTTTTCTTCGACTCCTCAACGACCCCCTGGCTTAGATCGATCCCCGCTTTTGTTACATAGACCCCTGGGGGTCTATATAGATCACTTTGGCGACCTCTGGAGTAAGCTAATATTTTCTCGTAGTGAACTAACACTAGGAGGTAAGATTTAGTTTTCCGGTAGCACAACTAAGCCCTAATTTTTTTAAGACGAATCTTGTTTCGGATCATGGGCTAACGGAAACTTTTAGAGGATTACCCATTTTCAATAGAGAGCTTAAACTAGGAGGAAAAATCCTCTTGTACCCCTAGCCATCAGGCTAACCGTGGTGGTTTTCCTCTTTATGTAACACAAATGCGGGTTAGTTCCATTTAAAAGCCCTCCACGAAGGCAAAATTTCTCCCAATATTTGACCCAGGAGTTCTCTTGTCTTCTGGATTGGGTTCAAAATTACAAGGCTAAGGAGTTGAACATTGGTAGTGGTAATGGATAGCCCAAAAAATTGGGTCGGCTGTTCAACACCGGCTATAAAATAAAATTAAACAAATTAGTTTACCTAGCAAAGAGCTGTTGTCGCTAAAAAAAAAAAACAAATAGCATGTTTTCTATTTTCAAAAAAAGAAAAAAAAACTTTTTAGCGGGTTGGGTAATGAAAAGCTTTTGTGCGCAAGCATAGGCTTCCTATATCCTCATATAAAGCTAACTCGGAATTGTAAAATTTGAAATATATTTTGCTCTAAAAATCTTCCATTTTTAATGAGTAAAAAAAATTTTTAATAAGAAGTTTATGAGGAAATTTTTTTTTCTTCTAGTTACTGAATTTAGTTGAACTCTGATAATTAAAATATAGTTAAGTATTTAAATCATTTACAATCATCGAAAAAAAAATGCGTTTTATAGAAGCTTTTTTTCCAACACAAATTTTTTTTAAAAATTGTACCAATAATTTTTCGTATACAAATAATAACGTTAAAAAACTTTGTAGACTAACTGCCACAACAATTTTTCAATTCCTATTCTCAAGTATATAAAACATGTTAACTCGATTCTATCTTGATCTATTCGTTTTGATAGGTAACACTGAAACTTCCGTTAATATACTCCTCGCATTAGACGCCTTCGGACATGAACTGAACACGCCTATCTTGATAGTCGCATTCACTTTGATTTGAACACGCCCACTTAGAACAACACGTCTACCTCTAACTGAAACACACAATTTGAACATGTCTAGTTTGATGGATGGAACATAGTGAACAGTTGACTTTCTATTTGTGATTGCAACATTATCCTTCTCGCGCTTTTGCTGCTCGGTGTCGATTACACTCAACGGGGAGCTGTAAACACTGCTAATAGCAACAGATGAGTGATTACGCACACAACCGTGATCTTAACACAGCTCTTTAAATCACAGCTCAAAATCTGGTGATCTTAATACAGCACTCCCGGCCTCTCGCAAAAACAGCAATAAATCTTACACAGATATCTATTCATAGAATTCTATCCCAAATAAACTTCTGGAGGGGGAGTAATGTAGCGTTGCTACCACTACATTTATTCAATACTGATCCACTAGTATATAGCAGTGTTCCTCAACCTTTTTATCACCACGGTCCTGTCAACGTTTGATAATTTTACTACGGTCCACGGAGGAAGGGGGCAGCTAGTCCAGATATGTCAAATTAGAATGTTTAATTAGTTTTAGTTCATAAAACAGTTAGCTCTCAGCATTGCAATCTTCGGAAACTTTCTTTTTCCTCCCAAAAAGATAAATGATAAAAACATAATTGCTTCATTATCAGTATTTATATAAAATAAATGAAGCAGTCTTACGCACCGTAATGTATTAATGAATATAGGTATTTATGATTAGAACTGTAGCATTACATTCTGAAAATAAAAGTTTGTTATTTTCATAAGATCAGCTAAAAGAATCTTAACTTTTTATTTTAATTCATTTATCTTTAATCTTGTCAAACGTATTAACTCATTCCTAGCCTAGCGTCTTCTTAAAAGACGGTAAAAAAGTGAAAAAATTTCATTATTCCAATTTATTTTTCTAATCATGAAAGTTGTAACATTTGTTTTAACGTTAATGTGAACGATACAAATAAATTTACTACCACTTCTTTAAATTCGGTATTTTTCCTACGTTAGTTTCTTTTTGTGGGCAAACTTAAAAAAGGAAAGGCAAAGTTAAAAGGAAAATGGGGTAAAGTTTGAAGGAAAACATTCAGCCATGCTTAGTTTTTATACAGCTTTTATATTGCACAAAAAAAAATTGCAATTGTGATTTCAGAAGTAAAAATAATAAATTTAGAAGTTGTGACAATGTTATTTATTAGAATCTCTTCGTTTGAGAGCCTGCCCAACATAGAGCCTTTTCGCGTTTACGAACGCTTAATTTTTTTTTTAGTGTGCCTTTTCTTAACTCAGTTAAGCACTTTTAATATTTAAGAAATAAACTGAATGCTTTTAAAGACCAACCTGTTTTCGAAATAATCCATTTGATATATTTTAAGAGCTTGAAAAAGAGTGTGTTTTCAAAGCTTTTATTTATAATTAAATAATAATTTTATTTCATATTTTTATTTTTCCCTTCATGTTTTATCGCTAAGCTGGAAAAAATTTATAAATAAATAAATATGAGTCTCGTTTGCTTTGTCAAAATGAAGGTAAAACCTTTCATGTTTCTCGCCGAGGAGACGGTATATATACCTTTGTATATAGTAAAACAAAAAAGTACATACCTTTATCATCTGGTAAATATACCTTTATTATACGGTATATACCTTTATATATGAATAAATACTATTAATATTGTACTTATACTAAGAGGATGTTTTCTTCAGTAAGCATAAAATTTAGCTTTTTTAAAAAGAAAGAAAGAAAGGCAGTGACATAATTTCGATTTAATTAGAACTATATGTTTTATTCTAGGGAATAGGAGTTTCTTACTAATTATTAGGAATAATTTTCTGATAGAATAAGAGAGATTTTTTTATCACTTTGAGTTCGTTAAAAAAAAAGTTGAAGTAGTATTTACAAGGATATTATTTTATCAAAATAATTATAAATTAAATGTGTCTTAAGCGGAAATCATACAAGGGGAAAATAAGAGTAACCATAAGCGGAACCTCAACTCTAAAGGCAATTTCGCAGAGTTGTCGATAAGGTTGCTGAATTGCCAAAACGTTTTTGGTAAAGGGTTGCCATTTTTTGTTTATCTTAACTTTTAAATAACATTTTACTTTTTTCATGTGATCCTATTATCTTATTCTTTTTCAATTTTTTTTAAAGGAGGAAAATGAAATCACAGACGCTGTAGAATATGGATTGATATTCGTTTGAATTTGTGCATTTTAAAAGTTTTTATTCAGTTACAAATAAATATTCTGAACACTTCACTCCCATATTAGTCAGGGGTCTGTCCAGACATTTTGTGAAAGGTTCGTTTTTCGTGAAATTGTGAAAAAATTACTCACATTCTTTCAACCAGGGTCCGTTTTTATGAATTTGTGCAAATAGGGTCCGTTATTGCAAAAGAAAAACTTTTTCAAGGAGTTTTTAAATTGTAAAGGCATACAAGATTATGCTCAACACTGTAAAATTATAATTAAAAAAATTAAATTTTAAAAAATAAACAACAATTGCTGCTTCTAAATTAGAGATGCAACATACAAATATTTGGTATTTAGCCTATACTGCTGAACGCAGAATATTAATTTCGGACGAATAATGGAAGAATCGTCTGCCGAAGACAAAACTTAATTCGTTTACATCCATCTTTCTTGTTTTCTGCCCTGGAAAGGGTTTATTCGATTAACAAAATAATAATGAAGATAAACAAATTTGTGAAGGGTCCGATTAAAAGAAAAATCATTTTGTGAAGGGTCCGTTTTTAAGTTAAAATATTTTGTGAAGGGTCCGTTTTTATGAAAAGATATTTTGTGAAGGGTCCGTTAACGGACCCAAATTTCTTCTAAACAGACCCCTGTTAGTGGAGCAGCATAGTAAAAAAGGGATTATGATTTCTTGCTCATTAAATGAAAATGACATTAAGATGTAAATAAATTCCATGTTGCATCTCTAAAGGGATAAGGGGGTAAAAGGAGGATAGAATTAAATACTATCTAGTATTTTTTTTACCTTGAATCGAGTGATTAATATTATAGAAGTTATTTATGTTTTATGTATAAAAGTGAAGTTTATTTATCCATATTTACGTATCTATTATTGCTAGCTAGACAAGTGAGGTATCGTATACTCGCATACGTTAAATCGAATAAAACCTAGCTGTCTGATTTAATACTTTAGCAATTCAAAAATGTATAAAAGTTTCCTGGGTAGAAAGAACAATTTTTGTACTTTGACTTGTACCACTTTATGCAACTGACATTGTTATCTAGACAAGTGAGGCTTTTCTTCCAATTTAATTTTTAGGCTTAATCCAATAAAATAGTCCTTTGAAATAATTGTTTAGAAGAAATGAGGATTTACTGTATGAAATACGCAATTTGTGACTCACCTTTTAGTCATAAAATGTTTATAACATCAGAACCATTAGATCTATCAAATCAATTCTAATTTTTTCTTAAATTTACCCTAAAAATATATATAATAAATAATGTCTGACTTGTCTATACAATAATGTCTCAGAGTTGTATTGTCATTAACTGCAAATATTATCATGAATATCACTTTCATGAAATACCAATTTTTTTAAAATTGTTTTTTTAAAAATACAAGAGGATTTTCAATATCATGCTTACAATTTATTACCGCAAAATTTAAAATATTAATTATTTATAGAAGATAATTTAATTAAAATGTAAACGATTTATTTTGGGACAAATTGTTGTACGTTAATTTACACACTAAATAAATTTAAATTTATTAGTAACTAGAAAAAAAATAATTAATAGCACACTTTTTATGTAACTTGTTATTTTTGTTATAGGCTCTTTAAACGTGTTTTGCATTATAAATAATACAAGAATCAATTTAAAAAATGAAGCATTAAATATCAATACTTAGAACTTTATTTGCATTTTTCATATTTTTTTTCAATTTCAATCATAAAAACAATATCACACCTCTTTCCTTCTACACTAGACGAACCTTATATGGTTCCACAAAATATCTGAAATAAAAGAAAGAAATTACTACATGATAAAATTTTACCCACATATTATTAGAATGAGGGAGATTATAAATACCATTAATTTGAAATCAGTTAAGCCTTCAGGTATCCGTTAAAAACTTTTTTTAAGTTTGATAGATATTTTGATTATAGATATTTATTTAGATAGATATTTTGATTTGAACGAAGGGAGGTATATTTGGTTTTGGAGTTTTTATGTCTGGACTGAAATTTCTTTTAAAAAATAAATGGTATTTGTAAATGAAGACTATTGAAAATGAAAGTATATTTAAAAATTAGTAAGGTAAACTAACGTACTAACTGCCATTGTGGAAAAGTAAAGTATTAATAGATAAATGTAAAGTATAAATAAAAAGTAAAGTATCAATAGTTAACTTTGAATAATAAGAAAAAAACATTATTTAAATTTGTTTTATTAATATCAAGTAACAATTATTTATTCGCTTTAAACTAATAATATTAAAACTTATTATTATAATTTGTTCCAATCAAAATTTTCATTACTTTTGATAGAAGTAATTCCTAAATTAATATAGATGAATTTTTCTGGCATTTCACATTAAAATATTCGCCAAGCAACTGGCCAAACTTTGTTGCATTATTATTTTAACATATAAAGCATAAGAGATTGCATTTCTTAATATTAAATTTTAATCTTTATTTCTGTTGATTAAAGAAACATGTGTTCTATTGTTTGAAATTTTTTATTTAATTTGTGTATTAATTTTATTTTTCCCTAAGAATTACTTACTTTTTCTATTGCTCTTTTAAAAGCAAGTTAGAAAATTAAGTTAGAAGTAGAAAGCAAGTCAGAAAACATGTTTGTAAACATTTACCTTGTCCCCCACAAAGTTACCCTATTTTACGGTAATTATTGAAAAAATATTTAAAAAAGGTAGAAATATATTATATAACAATAATTTTTAAAATAAAAAATTTAACTTTTCAAACTGCTCTATATTCCACAATCCCTTTCCTTTTTATTTTCTTATCTGTTTCTACATTCATCCCCTCTCTATTTTGGTGTATTTTGATTATCATAATATTTTGTTTAATATTGTTAAAAGTTAACATACATTTATCTATAGATACTTTACTTTTCTACAATGGTAGCAAGTATATAAGTTTACCTTACTAATTTTTCAATATTCAAGTTTCAATTTCAATAGAACGAAAAATGTTTTATAAATACAAAATTTTGCTTCATTATTATAACTTATAAAATATAATAAAGATTGTATTTCTTTATTTTAAAATTTATTTTTAATTTTTATATCTGTTGAATGTAAAAGCATGTGTTTGATTATTTGAAAAAGCTTAATTTTTTTCAATTTGTGAAATAATTATTTTATTTTTTCTACGAATTACTTTAATTTTAGAAAAGCTTATTTTAAAACAAGTTAGAAAACTCAGAAAACATGTGTGGCCAAATATTTACCTTATCTCTCACAAAATTACCCCATTTTTCAGTAATTATTAAAAATACAAATTCTCAATACCCTTATCTATTTCTACATTCATCTCCTCTTTTAATTTGAGTATGATGATTTGCATAATATTTTGTTCATTATTATTCAAAGTTAGCCAATGATACTTTAATTTTTATTTATACTTAACATTTATCTATTGATCCTTTTCTTTTCTACAATATAAGTAAGTATGTAAGTTAAAATTACTAATTTTTCAATATAGTTTCATTTTCAATAGTCTTCATTTATAAATAACATTTATTTTTTAAAATAAAATAAATTTCTGTCCTATCATAAAAACTATAAAACCAATTATACCTCCCATCTTTCATTAGTGTATAGAATAATCTTAGAACTATAATCAAAATATCGATCAAACTTAACATAAGTTTCTGATGGATACCGGAAGGCTTAACTGATTTCAAATTAGTGCTATTTAATCTCCCTTATTCTAATAATGTGTTGGTAAAATTTTATCACGATAGTAAATTATTTTATTTCAGGTATTTTGAGGAACCCTGTAAGGTTTGTCTGGCGTAAAAGGAGAGAGATGTAATATTGTTTTTATGATTGAAATTAAAAAACAATAATTCAAAATTGAAAATAAATACACTTGATAGTAAATGTTTTATTTTTACACTGATTCCTGTGTTATTTAAAATGTTAAATACGCTTAAAGCCTATAAGAAAAATAATAGGGTACATAAAAAAATTTTCTCTTAATACAACATATTTTTTTCTAAGGCGACTGCCTACCTTGAAATGAGTGATTTCGTCCAAAAAATCGATTTTCTGTTTAATACATTTTTAAAAAGTATGAACTTTCAAGATTCCAAAAATGTTTTACTTTTAATTTTCTGATAATTATTTGTAAAGTTATAGCAGATTTAAAAACCGGAAGTCATATTCTGAAAATCCGGAAGTGAATAAAAAGTGACAGAATTTAATGCAAACAAAGCTGTTTTGCGTTGATTTTTTGCTTTCCTTTCAGTAAAAAGCCATAAAATAATATTAATAATAATTATAAATGTATTGAAATGCATCTGGCAATTATTTATTAGTGATTTTTCTTAAAGAAATATGATTTGAATGGCAACTGCTATGATGTTTACATATTTTGTTTTCTGATTGATTATATTTTGTTAGTCTATTTTGTTTGTCTAGTTATATTTTGAAATTTTTTCGATATAATTTGATATTTTTTTAGTTATTTTTAGTTTTCTTCAAAAATTTTTTCTTTCTTTTTTCAAAAATCTTCGTAAAATGTTATTTTAAATATTGTGTTTTTAAGCATAATATTGCATATATTTTCAAATTTTTTATATAAATTTTATACTTTTAGTTCAAAGCACAAAATAGAGTAATATTAGTTTGTAGTATAGAAGAAATATGTTTTATTGGTTATAATTTTGTCTAATGGTGTATTACACAAACATATAATGCACTAATTTCATACTTAAATTTTTAAAATATTTAGTTATGTATTGAAATGAAATTCCACTTTTATTGTTTTTTATATCTAACTCAAGCTATATAGTGTTATTATCACCTGTATTTCTAAAGTAATTAAATCTAAGATGACAAAAAATAAACAAATGTTTACTAATAGTAAATCGAGCATTTGTACGGAGATTTTCAACTTATTAAAAAAAGGATCAGGAAAAAAAGAATATTCAGTGAAAAGTCCAATTTAAACAAGTGTAGAGTATATGAAGGCTTGGTATATCTTTTTAGATAGTTTAATGTTTGTATAATAAATGTAATTTACTTTTACTGTACAAATAAATCTTAAAATGTGTTTTCTGGAAAACTGAATTTTTCTGTTTTTCGATTCACGCTGGACCTTATTTCTCAAAAACTATTAGGACTTTTATGATGTAATTTTGTAACACTGTTATAAATAATATTATCTGTGTTCTGAACTAGAACTGAAATTCTATTTCAATATTTAAGTATTTTATAGCTATGTAAATCCAAAAAAATATATCGTTATTTTGCTGTTTTTCTACGTAATTGGGCATTTTTCACCAAATTTTTAAAATTTCGATTAACTTTTAGTTCAGAACACAGGAAAGGGTTAAAATAATATATACTTCAAAGGAAATTGTATTTTATTACACACAACTTAGTTGAGGGTGTCCAGCGTAACTCTTAAAATTCACTAATTTTTTACCTAATTTCAACAAAATTTTACAAACTACAAAATATATTGTTATAATTTTTCTTATTTGTGTCATTTTTAATCCCCTTTTATATAACTAAGCATAAAATTTTTGAAAAATTTATTTTTTTTAAAAAAAGTTCACCGAACGTGGGCAGTCGCCTTAATAAATTTGAATTTATATAGTATATGCTACAATAAATTTGTCCTAAAATATATCCCGTAATTTTTTATTAAATCATCTTATACCAATAATTAAAGTCTTAAATTTTACAATAATAAGTTGTAAGTATGACATTGAATTCATGAAAACCAATCCTCTTTTGTTTAAAAGAATATTTCTCTTTTAAAAATTGGTCTTTTGTAAATATGATATTCTTGATAATAAAGTTAATGCAATGTAAATGAATTTTATTACAATTATGTAACAATGAAAATTTGAGTCATTTTTGCATAGTCAAGTCCAGAATTATATATGTATTTTTTAGGCAAATTAAAAAACAAAATTAGAATTATTTGATGGATCTAATAGTTTTAATACTATAAATATTTCATGAGTAAAACGTTACTCAAAAATTTTATATTTCACGCATTAAACCCTCATTTTTTTTAGAAAATTAAATCAAAGGACTATTTTGCTGGATTAAGAGTAAAGAATTAAATTTGAAGTAATACCTCAATTGTCTGGATAGCAGTGTTCGTTGCATAAAGCGGTGTAAGTCAATGTAGAAAAATTGTACTTTCTACAAATAAAACCTTAATGAATTTTCGAACTTTTAAACTATTAAATCAATTAGCTTGGTTTCATTCTTATTCGAGTTAGCGTAGTGATATGCATAGGCAACGATATCTTATTTGACTAATTAGCTATGTTAGATACGTAAATAGGTACAGTACAGAACCCGTTATCCGGAAATCAGAAAACCGGAAAACCAAAAAACNGATAATATTACTCACTTCGTTCAACGTAAAAAAAATCGTTAAAATACAAGATAATATTTAAGTCTATCCTATTTTTATCACCTTAGCCTTTCAGAAATGCAACATGAAATACATTCTTAATATCAATTCCATATTATGAGCTAGAAATCATAATTCTTTTCATACTGTGGTGCTTCCACTAACGTGGAAGTGAAATTTTCAAAATTTTTATTTGCAGCTGAATGAAGACTTTTAAAATGCAAAAAATTAAACGGATATCAATTCAACGTCTTTCCAAGCCTCTTATTCAAGCTCGTAAAATATATTAAATGGATTATTTTAAAAGCAGGTTGGTCTTTGAAAGCATTGGGCTTATTTCTTAAGTCTTAAAAGTGTTTAGCTGACATACGGAAAAACACACTAAAAAAATAAAGCGTTCGTAAACGCGAAAGATGTTAAGGGTCTATGTTAAGGGTCTATGCCTCTCAAACGAAGAGATTCTAATAAATAAAATTGTCTCTACTTCTAAATTTAATATTTTTACTTCTTAAATCGCAATTACCATCTTTTAATTCATGTAATTTTGAAGCTGTATACAAACCAGGCAAGCCTAAATGTTTTTAATTTTATCTGTTTTTGAGAGATTAATTGGCTGTTGCGAAAGTTTCCAAAAGCTATCCAAATTGTTCAGTCGTAGCAAAATACTTAATAAACTGCTGTTTGTAGAAAATGCAACACCATGAAAGAATCATCAGAATCAAATGANGTTTAGGAAGTCTTTTCATATAAAAAGAAATCTGATAAGTACGCCAAGAAATTTATGTAAATTTAGGTAGTTACAAATTTAGAAACACTTCCACGTACTTTGATTAACAAATTACTACACTCATTTTTGACCGACCTTTTGGAACACTGTGTTCCTCATTTTCAGCATTCTGCACGTTAAATCAACTCGAGAAAACTACAGAATTTAAAAACGTTATAGTAAGTTTATTTGCACCCTTCACTTTAACGTTAAAATAAATGTTACAACTTTCATGATTACAAAGCCAAACATAAATATTTACATTATTAATACAGGGTGCGAAACCAAATTTTTCAACAAAAAATAAGCACTTTTAAAGCACTCAAAAAATATTTTTAAGCCCTTTAAAAATATCATAATTATTAGGATAGGTGCACTAACAATTTTTTTTCTTTCATATTGTTGAAAGTTTTTTATATTTATGTTAACAAAATGCAAAAAAATTTTGAAAGTTGCATGATCATGATAAAATAACTAGTTTCTGACAAGGAATTCTTTCCTTGGTTACATTGGCCACCATAAAAACAATTTATGCACAATTTTAAATATATTCAATATTGAGAGGATCATTCTATTTTTTAAATTATTTTACACAATTATGTAAAAAGAATAATTATTCAAAATTAGAACTAATTTAGCTATTAAAAAGGTTATCAAGTGTGTTTTTTTAGATTTAAATAAAAGTTATTTCACTGTTTTACCAGCAAATAGGAGAAAAAATAAGTAATGAAATAATGATAAAAAGAAAGGTCATGTACCTTTTCTTTTCCATCTCTGAAGCGAGTCAGGTCATCCAGTCATAGATTGAGCTCTAATTCTCCGGATAAATCACCAGCGGAATGTCTATCAGCAGTCAGTTGGCTCCCAACCAAGCTGCAGGTCTTCTTTTCCGGCAAAATATGATAGCCTGATCGATTGATATGGAACCACAGATATTGGACAATTCTGAATATTTGCCTTCGTAGGTGTGACACATGACATACAACTGCTTGACATTTTCTGGCCTCCATTGTTCCGGCTTCAGCAGCATTATTGTGAGTTCAGTTATAATCATTTTTGCAAAACACATCAGGTGAGTAAATGGTGGAAAACAGCTTCATTTGACAACTTTTAGACACCATGCGGTGATTACGCAAACATTGATTACGATCTTTCGCAAAACTTTAACTTCTTGAGATGAAACTAACAGATGGATCGTTAGAATCTTTTTCATAATGGATATTTCAGCTACCGACAAACGAATTTCCCCATCATCATTCGGTAGGATTTGCATCAACTTTAACATCGTTTTTGTTGGTATAAGTTGGAGAAAGGTATATCGAAACTAGGCCTCTTAAATGCACGCTTTTCGTGTCTGTAGACCTTTCTGGAGCTATTGATCGAGATAGTGGAGAGCTGCCAGCTTCCTATGGCGTTAAAACAAGCTTAGAAGAAAGTCTAGAATAATCTAAAAGGTGGCGCAAGTCTGTCACTTAGGCTATCATATCTAAAATCGAAAAAAAATGCTTTATAAGAAAAATAAAGTCGTTGCAAAAACTAGTTAAATAAAATAGTTATTAAATACAAAGAACAACGATATTTACTGTATATATTTAACATAAAAAGCCTCAACCAATCTTTTTTTGTTTTCCTTTTCTGTAAATCTCTTTCTTATTTTTCTATTGAAAACAAAACTCTCTTTCTCAGACTTTAAAATTCACATGCTGTCTTTTAATCTATTTTTAGTTCAAGTATGCATTAATTAACCTTGACATTTTTCCCTTTGCTAACTTGTGAGAAAGCTAAATTTCCCTAGACCAATTACAATGATTTCCTTTATTCCCTTTAATGAAGCATTTTACTGATTTACTTCAGAAGATTCTCCCTAATTTTTATTGAGGAGCACGACGATTTTGTGATAATTAAATTTTGAATACAAATCTCAGTCATTTCTTTTACCCAAATAATCACAGTGATATAAACAAAATGTAAGAATTATTTCTTGTAAAAAAATTTTTTTCTTTCACACCATTAGCTTATGCTTAAATAACTGGGTGAAAAGTAATTAAAAGAAAGCATTCAAGTGTGAGAAAACGCAAAGCAAGAATATCGCTCAAATAAAAGTGTATTTCACTCAAGTTGAGTTAAAAAAGTTTCACTCAAGTAAAAGAAGGTTTTTGAGTAGGGGAAATCACCCTTTCATTTTAAGAGACCACGTGGTGTCAAAAATCCTAAAATTTTAACATAATACT
>NW_027261943.1:0-2947 GCF_043381705.1 Parasteatoda tepidariorum | reverse complement strand
AATACTTTTTTTACCGACTGTATATATAATCATTCAAAAATAAAATGAAAGAAGATGAACAAATATCTACAATGGCATTTTTCTTGCTTTTTTTGATGCAAATGTATCAATAACATTTTGGAAATCAAGTTCTGTGGTCAAATCACTTTTAATGGATAAAATGCTTAAGCAAGATAAATTATCTTGTTTAATATTATTACGCAAATTGTTTTTTATGCGTTTCAAAGAAGAAGAAGAACGTTCACTTGTACAATTTGAAATTGGCATAGTTAGCAGAATTTGTAAAGCAGTATCAACATTTGGGAATGTGTGTGTTATATTTTGAGAGGGAACAATTTTTAGTTTTTCTTGGGGTGTCAAAGATTCATCAGATAAAAACTGGAGAAAATGAAGCACTTCACTCTCAAACTCTTTATCTACATCTGCACTGTAAATTTCTTTAAAATGTTCAGCAGACTTTTTAATGTCTCTTGATCTTGACTAGATGTCTGCATCAAAAAACTAAAGCGGTTTTCAATTATTAAATATGCTGATTTTCTTTTTATTAGCTCGCTCATTAATAAGTCACAAATGACATAATGGCACTGTGTTATAAATATCTCTCGGCTAGGTAAATCCACTTCCTTGGATTTCGAATAATCAAGATACCTATTTTTTACAACTTTAATTTTTCGCTTTTCAATAAAGTCACAATTAACTAATTGTGAAGCTTTAGAATCATACGTATCAAAATCATCTCTGAAACATTGAATAAACTTTATAATTGAATCAAATAAAGGTATGATAATGCTTACATTTCCATCTGTTGCTTGCAGCTGGATATTAACTTTATTTAGACGCAGCAGAATAGTGTCCCACAAGACAGCCAGAACTGCTGTTTGTCGTTTATCCATTTTTTTATACAATGATTTTGCATCACACCTTGTTGAACTGGTCTCACCAGGGCCGGCCCTAGACATTTTGGCGCTCCGGGCAAAACCTTAATTTTGCGTGTTTTTTTCTTCTTTTTTTTTAAGTAAATCTTGTGTCAAAAAAATAAAACAAAAAAAATATTAAAAAAAACGTTTTATTAAAAACTTTATCAGATAACAAGATAAGCAATTTAGCACTTAAGGCAAAATAACAAAAATTAAAGTGTAGTAATGCTAACTAAACTAATATCCCATATTATAAATAAACTCTAACTAACCAAAGTAATTAAAATGTCCTTTTTCTAACTTTTCTTTCGGCAAACTCACGAACCAGTGATTTCAAGTCTAATTTGTCACTAATTTGGTGTTCTATAGCTATCATTGCCAATCCATTGAGACGATTTTGCGTCAAAATTTTGTACCAGATCACAACAGAGCATATAAATTTGTGCTGCTTCAAATTATTTAATAATCCGCAAGGCTCGTCT
Source organism: Parasteatoda tepidariorum (assembly GCF_043381705.1). Taxonomy (NCBI): domain Eukaryota; kingdom Metazoa; phylum Arthropoda; class Arachnida; order Araneae; family Theridiidae; genus Parasteatoda; species Parasteatoda tepidariorum. The sequence continues at coordinate 1,548 of NW_027261943.1, read as the reverse complement.
CTGATCATATTATCGATTTCTGAATCTTCATATATGCTGTACAAAGCATCGTGAATTGGACCAATTTGAAACCGCAGAGCTTTTAATGAGTTACTCGACTTTCCCCATCGCGTATCACTCAATGGTTTTAGGGTCTAAGTATCAATATATTTCCGTATTGCCCATCGAAAAGAAGAGGAGAAAAAATTTATATAACTTTTGAACAATATTGAAGAAGTTGGCTGCCTCAAATGAGGATTTTGCCATATCGTTTACAACCAATTTAGCGAATGGCTGCTGCTTGTAACATAAAATGCTCTAGGGTTTATATTTCTGATTCTTGTTTGTACTCCCGATTTTTCTCCTCTCATATTGGAACCATTGTCATACCCTTGATAGCGCATGTTTTCTACTTTAAGCCTATTTTTCTCTAGCTCTTCTAGTAAAACCTCCGACAATTCCTTAGCTGTTGATCTCTCAATGGGTAGAAACCCCAAAAAATGTTCGTTGATATTAACTTGAACTTCAGACTCTGATTCCTGCATGGAGACAAATCTTACCACAAATGTCATCTGTTCTACTTTACTTGCATCGGGAGTACAGTCAAGAATCAGGGAATAATACTTGGCCTTTTCAACTTGCTCATTGATGTGGTGCTTAATGCAATAATTCAATTACATTTTGTTCATTTTCCCTAGATATGTAGCTTTGATTTCTTCTTTATTGCGAACGTGTTCCTCCATTTTTGGATCAAACTCAACCAATAACTGAATTAACTTCAAAAAGTTTCCATTATTGTGTTCATACAGTTTATCGCTTGTTCCTCGAAAAGCTAGAGAGCACTTTGATGCGTAAGAGAATTTCAGACCAGCGATTTATCTCAAAATCAATGAGTCTCTGAGAAACTGCACCTATTTTCAATCTTTGCTTCAAAATTGTTGTTTCCTGTACAGTTGTGTTGTCACGGGCCGAAAAACTTGTCAATTCTTGAAAGGCGGTGGTTGAGTGTTTTGTCATGTTGAATTGAATTCTGCTAGATTTTGCCTTAATGTTTAATTATATTATTTGAATTATGTGCTTAGAAATAAAAATGGTAAATTACGCCTGCCGCCGCTCAATCTTGTCAACTATCATTTTGGCGCCCCTAGATCATTGCGCTCCGGGCGGTCGCCCGGATCGCCCTACCCTGGGGCCGGCCCTGGTCTCACTCGAACTACTTGAAATTTCACACAAAGCTTGCATAATATCCTTCCTGCAATGACTTTGTAGCTTCTGCAGCATCAGCAGACCATCTTGTTATACTAAGGGACTTGACAGTGAGTTTATTTTTTAATTTTTCGGACAAAATAGCCCATCTATGGGTCGATGCTGAGAAGAAATTATAAATACTCTGGATCAGGCCAAAGAAAGAAATAGCCAGTTCACAAGACTCGATAGCTGCTACTCCAACCAAATTTAAAGAGTGAGCAGAGCCTGGAATATATTCAGCTGTAGGAGAAATCTCTTTAATTCGACCTTGAAGGCCTGAGTATTTTCCAGGCATATTGCTGGCATTGTCGTATGACTGGC
>NW_027261942.1:0-2948 GCF_043381705.1 Parasteatoda tepidariorum | reverse complement strand
AATTATTTTATGATAATTTACTATCTGAATTATCTGAAGTTTATTTTACAGTAATATAATTTTATTGTGGTAAATAAATCATTATGATAATATGATATGTTCATCTACCTTTGCGAGTTGTAATTACACTTAAAATAATACGTTTATTTATTTTACCAAATTTTATAACTAGAAAAAAGTGAATAAATCTTTTTCATTTTTTCTATTTTGTATTGTTATAATAAGTGAATATTTTGTTATGAAGTATTTTTTGTTTTAATTTGTTAAATTCTCATAATTTGTATATAAATCCTGTACTACAAGGAAGAAAAAACACATAGGAGCTTTAACATGATATGGTTTTCTAACTATTTTTAAAATAATGATATTTTTAAAATGTGTGATAGATTTGAATTGGGTTATTTTCTTATATTCCTCAATTGAATTATTTGATTGTATGAATAAGTTGCCAGTTTCAAAATGTTTGTTATAAATTATGCCTTTTTGTGCTCCCATTGAAAAAGCTCTTTTTACTCTTTCTAAATTCGGTCAACAACAATTGAAATACTATCCCTTAAATACTTTCAGTGCTCAAAAATGGTGGTCATATGCAATCTCTGTTCATCTACAACCGATTTCTGACAAAAATAAAGTTTACACCTGGGCATTTGCATTGGAAAGAGCCCATGATATTGCTAGCTACAGTAAAGTTTATCAAGAGTTTTTGAACAAGACAGATCTAACAGCTGAATCCAAAGTATTGAACTATTATCTTTATTAATTTTAAATTTGGGTTGTGATCAAATGAATTATGTTTTTGAGAAACATTCAAATTTTCAGGCTCTTAAAGGAGATTTAGAGAAGAAGTTAAATCTTGATCTCATTCTTCTTTTGAGAGAGCTTGTTACAAGAAGACTTGAACGAAAGAACAGTATTGAAGTAAGTTATTTTTTGTCCTAAAACGTTCAAAAGAATTTTTATTCTCAAAGGTAACGAAAAAATTTTTTTGCATAGAAAAGGTGTCAAAATTTATTACTTTCAAAAACTCTGGCTGGTATATTTTGGAATTTCACATGCACCTGGTGACCTTTTGGTCAGTTTCAACCAATGTTCGAGAATTGCATTGCCCAAAATGCCCTGGCCATGTAAAAAATTTTAAACAGGCATCATAGCTGCCAAGTGTATAGATTTTATCGCAACGGTTCTGATTTTTATGCCTTGTTCCGATAATACGATTTTGGGTTAAAATGTTCCGATTTTTCATCATAGCGTAATTTTTTCTTTTACTCTATAAAGCGATCCATGTCCGTCAAGTCGCGTTATCCCTTAGCTCTGCCTCTATCTACATTCGTATATTTGATGACGTATCTACAGGTCGCTTCACAGACACCAAGAGGAAATCTTAGCTTCCTGACTCCTTGTCTTTTACTTGCAACCGTACCGGTGTTGAATGTTTACTCGGAAGGCATCTCTTCGATTTAAGTTTAGCTTTGAATGCTTTTCGACGATGTAATCTGAAAAAATGTCAACAATTCGGCGAAGTCAGTGTTTTTGCAACAATTATAGTGAAGAATTTGATTTCATCAAAAAATCAAGAAAGGGGACATCGTACGCGTTATGTATTGCTTGCAATACAGACATTAGTATAGCACATGGTGGAAAGTGTGATATCATTTCACACGGGAAAACAGCCAAGCATGCTACCGCATATACAAATATGAAAAAGTCAGCAAAAATTTCCGATTTTGTGTCGTCCACTATTGATCTACAATCAATTAGAAGCGAGCTATTGTTCACAGGATTTCTCCTTGAACACAATATTCCTTTAGCTGCTGCAGACCATGCATCAAAGTTGTTTTGTGCGATGTTTCCAAAAAATAAGACTGAGTTTTGGGGTAGCATGAATGCGTCTACTTTGCAGGCAATTTTGATTTACCAAGTCCCAAATGATTCAGCCTTGTTATAGACAAGTGTTTGATGAAAAGTTTTTAAAATCAGCCAAATCTGCTACAATTGTAGCACTTAACAAGAATAATTGATTATTTTTTTACATGTGTTTATTGTCACATATGTTTGAGTAATAATAAAATATTTTGTTTTTAAATATGTTTTAAATTACTAAAATCAGCTATCATTTCTGTTTAATTAGTTTGTTGAATAAGAATGATAATCAGAAATCTTGTCAGTTGATATGTATTATAATCAATAATAATTGTTACATTAAATCTTATACAGTTACAATTATGCAAACATTTAGTGTAAAGAAGTAAACTTTAATGTCGCGACAGCGTGACGTGTTCCTATTTTTTCCCCTGGCGGGTTGGCAGGTATGCAGGCATGTATTTTTCACCCTTGCATGATTGATCAGACAAGTAAATATTTAATCAAAAATAGTCTGAAATGTTGATAAAACCTCCTCCAAATTTGGATATAAAATCGAAACGGAAATAAAATAATATTTTATGCAAAATATATTATATATTTTGCATATTATATATTATATGTTTTTTTATATTTTTCTATTCTTGATTATTTTTATTTAGATAAAATTTACACCAACTGCTGAGTATAAAAAATAATGAAAATATAAAAAATTAAAATGAGTGTGATATCTTATTATTAACTCTTAACTTAACATTTGGTTTAAATGTTTAAAGAAATACAACTATGTCAGATCAAATGATTTATTTTAAGTGCTGAGTTTGTTAAAAATTAGTTTCTACTACATATTCATATTTCCTTTTACTGTTTAGCTTTCTGGTAAGTGATAAGGATCATGCAATAATAAGTTTCTCCAAATAAATAGTTACATTCATATGTTTTCATTAGTATGTATTTTAAAAAAATATATGTTTGTGCATGTGAACATGCATTTTATTGACTAATATGTCCAGCAGGGCAAATAAAGATTTTTAAATTTTTTGAGAACTGGTATTAAGAAGTGTTAAGGCAATTGAAAATGTATAAAG
>NW_027261941.1:0-2957 GCF_043381705.1 Parasteatoda tepidariorum | reverse complement strand
CAACACCTGCTTATCCCGACTGGCCAGTTGACACCTGAAAAGTCTCACATTTTCTGCAAATCAAAAGATCTTTCCTCTTTGCCCTAAATGCCAACAAAACCAGGCATCACCTGAGCACATCTTGAACTGTTTAGGGCTGGACTAGAACGACATTCATTCCTCTCCCATTCTGGTTTCGGATTTTCTTAATATCAACGAATTCATTGATCTGGTCTGACCCCGTCAGACCAGATGGGAATTAGCAACAACAACAATAAAATTCGTAAATTTTGCTGCGCAATACATTTTAACATAAAAAATCATAATTGTGGACAACTCACCAACTGTTTCTGGTGTCAGTATATTTGCGTTACTTGGACCACCGCATTCTGTTTGTCCATACACTTCCATGACCTATAAAAAAGAATGATTCTTGAATATCTAAAACGGTATTCTCAAATATAATTTCAGTTAATGTTACTTACCTCACAATTACAAACAGCCAGATAAAACTTCAGAATGTGATCAGAAATAGGTGCTGCACCACTTATAATTAGCTTGATTCTACCACCTAAACTGTCAGCTACTGACTTGCAGATCATTGGATCATACAATATTTCTTCATTTTTCCTGGAACAGGAATTATTTAATCTATAATAATAGCATTAAGAGACATTTGGTACCCATTCAAACTATACCAACTACCATATAATACCAGTAGTGCCAATTATAAAATTAATTAAGCATCATTGACGCCAATGATAATGTGGCGAGCTTTTACATTTCGCATAAACTATTAATTTTTCTAATTTTTTAAATTAATTTCCCGTTATAATACGTAGCATATTATTTTCATTCCAATTAGTAGGTATTACCAAGATTGATTAAGCATCATTGGCGTCTATAATAGCATGGCGATTTTTTATGTTTCTCTTAAACGGATTAGCACTATTTATTTATTAATATTTCTTTAACCATAGTTTTTTTTAAATTTCATTTAGTAATTATTACGCATCAATACGTATCAATAATTGGGTATACTATAGCCTANATTTTCTGCGAACCTGATTTCTAGCAACAAGTAAAAGCATCAAACGAAGTGTCTTGTTATAAGTCGCTACTCGCCAGGTTGGAATTGTATTAGTCTAGTTCCTTTGGAAATAATTTATATTGCTGTTTTACCGAAGTTTATGAATTTAGTAAGCATATTTAAAACTCAGTTTATTAATTAAACTAAAAGGTAAATGTTATTCCTAGTAAGTGGAAGTAGTTGTGCTTTTTTCATATTATATCCAATTAAAAATATTTTTACGTTTTTCCTAAGCAATTTAATACTATTTCTCTATTAATTTTTGCTTTATAGTACATAGAATTTTTCTTTTCATTTAAATAATTATTTATTACCAAAATTAATTAAGCATCATTGGCGTTCATTACCTTAACTTACCAAAACTTAGTCATTACCTGTTATTATTATTTGTTGAATCAGGGTGTGTAGTACCATTTGTCATAGCTTTTTCCTTCAACATTTTAATTTGAGATTCCACCTAAAACCATAAAATGAGAGATTTAGTAAAATACAACAAGTTTTCAATGTACAAATATCTCCAGAGGTAGGTTTTGAATTCGATATTCCATCTATCACTCGAGAGATCTCTTTAATAATCAAAGATCAATTTTAAAAAAACTTGTGCGGTTTTAAAAACTTGTTTTTAAAACTCCACCCTGCGTTTGCTAATGTTCCGCAACACTCAAAGATTGTTATGCAACATTATAAGGTTAAGGTTTGCTTTGCAAGCTCTGCTCGCTTAAAAACATTTGAAAAGTGAACTAACATAAAATCTTAGGAATTTAAATTTGAAAAGTTTTTAAATTTTATTAAATTACATGCAATAGAAAGACTTGGAGAAACAAAACACTAATTATTCTTAGTATAATTTAAATAAAATATAGAATACTTTGTTGATATGAACTATTCGCTTTTAACCTTTCAATTATTTCCAGAGTACAGTTCAGTTTTCCTCAGTTTTTCGTTGTCCATGCGAGTAACGAATTTTCATTCAGAAATTTGAAAACATGTGCGTTTATTACTTTTTCATGATTGTGGTGACAGCTCACATGCGCGCGATTGATACTTAAGTTGTTCGCTGACGACGCGAAAAAGTTATGAGGACTTTCTTGCTGCAGTGAAAGGGAAATATAAATATAGATGAATTGGAAATCCGCTAATAAATGCAGAAACAGTTTAGATGAAAAGAAATCCGCTCTAAACCAGCTAGCAAGGAAAAAAAAACTAACTTCAATTAAAAAACAGACACTAAATTATCGTAGCCAAGTGCTGCGACATTTAATGCATTCCAGGGCTCAAAAATTACCCGATAGGGCATTTTAAAATTCAGATCGGGCGTGCATTTTTACCCTTGCATGCTCGGCCGGGATAGTAAATATTCAATCGAAAATACCGTAAAATCAAAAATGCCGTTCTACAAATTTAGTGAAAACCACGAAGACTTCAGATGGGTAATACTGAATTTAAGTACTATTCAATTTAATTACTATGTACAGAGCGTCAAATAAAACAGGACCACCAACGACATTTTAAGGCTTGGTGAAAGACTTGAAAATTTTAAATTCTGTCTTGATGAATAACATCCAATCCTTCTTCCCAAAAGCTCTAAATTCGCAAAACTTTTGATAAGGTATGATCAAGAGAAGATATTCCACTGAGGAGCCTCGGCAATATTGGCAAAAGTACGAAAACGTTTTTGGATTGCTAAAAAAAGACAGATGACAAAGAAATAGAATTACACGAGCTTCATATATTGTGCTTTATGTGGCGAAAATAGTCTGCAAAACCTGTCAATCTAAACCCTTCATTTTGTTTAACGATTGAAATTTGAAAACACCATCATTTTGTGGAATGGATTTTGCAGGACAACGACTATAAAAGCATATGTCTGCCTATTATCCCTTGTGAA
>NW_027261940.1:17051-17490 GCF_043381705.1 Parasteatoda tepidariorum | reverse complement strand
TGTTCTGGTACAACATTAATTTTTAAAAAATTAAGACATGGAGAAAATAATATGTTTAGCTTGCAGAATATATTGTTTTTATAGAATAATTTTAATTGTTTTTATTGAATTTACTGTGTTACTTTAAGTAGTGTTTGCTCAAAGCGTACCTACAAAATGACAAAATCAGAATAACCAATAAAACCTTGGATAAGTATTGTTTAATATATTTTCATTAGGGAAAAGAAAACCGTTTCAGGTGATTATATATCAATAATTTTTAATAATTACAGTGGCTCCCAAAAGTGCTCACTCACTTATAATTTATATTGAAATAGGAAATAAAAATTCAATAATTAAAATGAATATTTCACAATGGGTATTTGATAATAAGATGTATAATCTATTCTTAGCAAAACTGCACGGAATATTTTAAAAACAAAGCAAACGTTAATTTTTT
>NW_027261940.1:3920-15185 GCF_043381705.1 Parasteatoda tepidariorum | reverse complement strand
CTGCTCAAGCACGTAGCACCAGCCTTTCACCACTGTATAGCATTGCTAACCACTCTAAAAGCCCCCTGACAAAATCACGGGCAAAATGACGACATTGTCGTAGAGCACTATTGAATTCTTGCAGAAAAGAAAAAAGATTTTTCTTTTGGGAAGTTAAAAATTTTTGTTTCCTTTTCTGCAAAATTTTTAAGACGTTTATTTTCCCTGCAGAATTATAGTCTAAAGATACTTTTTTTGTTCATCGGTAAAGAAAGAAATTCTCTGATTTTTCTGTTCTCATTTGGGAATGAAAAAAAATTCGCCAATGACTGGCTTGCTTCAGCTAGAATTTTAAATTGATAAAATAAAAATAAATAATAACAAACATTCTGAAATCACAAAAGTTTAAAATATAATTAGCTCTATAAATGATGTTCTTTCGCTCATTTTTGGAAAGAACAATACAATTTTTAAAAAGCCCCATAAGAACATTTTACATTTTAATAAAATGCGACTGTGAGTGGGGATTTTGTAACAAATTCAGATATTTGAAAAATTGTGAAATTGGGGAGGTAAATTCCATTTTAAAAATGAGATTTGTCTGCGACCTAAATCCATGATGTTTTTCAAAAAAAAAATAGTTAAAATTATGGCATTTCATGACAAATTTTTCAATACAAAATTTTGTCCATAACTTTCCATGATTTTTCAGATGTGCGGATACCATGTATTTAGTCTTAATAATAGAGCTTGAAAGATAATTTACTATTAGCATTAGAGCTGCACAATGTGCTATTGGCAATAGAAATATCCCTGAGGATGCATATATGCTATCACAATACTGATAGTGTGCAAAGAACATGACTTTTTCTCTTTGATAACCAGATGTCCTGTGCCTGAAGTCGAGTACTTTAAAATAGAATAATTTAATGAGGGCCGATACTGCACACCCTCAGTCATTTTCGTAGGCTAATCTAAGAGGTCACCCAACGTAGCCATTGATGCTTGATTTCGGTGATCTGCTGGGAACTTTGAATTAAAGATCAGTCCATTATGGATCTTATTCTATTTAGTAATGGTAATTTATAAATTTTTAAAATTATTCTGTTTTTATTACAGGTCAAAACATGTAAGCTCAATAGACTATATGCTAGAGAAATTAGCTAAATATTTCTAAAGTGACACAAAAAATTTAAAACTAATTTTTTTACAACGTGTTGCCAAAATATAGTTACCTTTTCATACCATGGAAACATATAAATTTTCTTTAAATATTAACTTTAAATTAGTACTTTTAATCACTAATTAAAATTAACTACTAATCGAGTTGATTAGTAGTTAATTTTTAAAAAAAACTTTAATTAGTTTTAAAAAAAAAACTTAAACCAACCCAAAGTTTAAAAAAAAATATACCCTTAGTAACCTCCAAATTAATGATCTTCTATGTACATAGTTGGAATTTCCAGGGTTTAAGGGATTACAGTACACAAAAAATTTCCAAAATATCGATATTTTTTATTGCTTATAACAAAACTTCAAACTATTTCAAATGAACCGAAAAAAATCCTCTATCTACATTTTTTAAAAAGTTATGAAAGATTTTAGATTGCCCTAAAACAGAAACTTGTTCAGAAGACAGACTTTAAAGTGCCTTTTCTAATAGATGATAATTATATGTCTTAATCTTAATTAAATCTTTAAGGAATTTTTTCTATTTTAGATAAAGTTTTGAAGTAAACTTTTTTTATCTTAAGTATAATACATATATTTAATCTGTGCATGGAATAAGCATTTTAAGAGGTATTATAATTTTTTCAGCATGTTATATATACCTAACAGGAATTTTTAACCTTTTTTTTTTTTTAAACTTTTTTACAAAAAAATTTATAAAAAATGTTTTAATTGATAGATCAACAAATGAATGTTGTTAAGATGAATATTGTAAGCACTGTATTGTATTGTAATCAATTGTTAAGATGAATATTGTAAGCACTAAGTAAAAAAAAATTTTTTGAAAATATGTTAAAATAAAAAAACCTTATGGATTTAAAAATAGTGAATTTTATCTTTTTTTTTTTTAAATTTTAGAAAAATTAAACAGTTTAACTATTTTTTTGAAGATAAATGATTGACTATAAGTTAAATGAGCATGTAAAGCATCCCCAAAATGAATGATTATACCTTTATTTAAAAGAAATGTTGCAAGGGTACTGTGACTCCTAGACCACGCTTAAAAAACAAGCTAGTTATTAGCACTAATCATTAAGTTATAGAATATAAAGACAATAAAAATATTTTGTTGATTAAAAACACAGATACTGTTTTTCAAAGCATTCAGAATGTGCAGATATTTTTTAAAAAACAGTTATAAAACTCATTAACCCATAGATAACATTGAGTGAAAAAAATAATGTTTATCAATTATTTATATTCAACGAGGGAATATATATTTACCTTAATAAAATTTTTTTCTTCGTCATTTAAGTGAAGCATGAAAATGACAAAATTTCCCTGCACCTGAACCACAAACTGTTCTTTTGAAGGACCATTCGCAAATTTGGACAAATTACCAAAAAGAGTAAACGCTGCAGATCTGACTAAAGGTTTTTCCTGTAATGCATTTTAATATATTAATAACAGCACACAAAAGCATTTAAAGGTGACGGAATAAATAAAAAGAATAAACAGAAATGTCTGAATATGAAAAGTCTTGCATAATGACACATAAAATATAGTTTGTCTACGGTAAGAACTCCTCCCACCACAAAGTTTGAGGCTATGGAAACTAGAATAACACATTTCATTCCTTCTCTTCACTCTCAATAGACCGAAGAAAAAGATTCCTTTTCTCTCGCCGATCTGGGCCAAAACCTGCTCTAAACAGTGACCCCACACCCCTAATTGAAATAGTTATATCTCATAAACATAGCCTCGGGGGTTCAGACGAATGGCTAGGGAAGTTCTTACTTCAGACAAACTATACGTACCAACCATATGTTTCATGTTATATATATTTTCTCATGAATTCATTGAATCACAGTAAATTTAATTCTTTTATTTTTGAACGTTTTATAATTTTGTAGAGGATGGGTGTTGGAGTGAAGTGATTTAAAGAATGATGAATAAATATAATCTAATTAAATAACATTCATTGAAATATACGGAATAATATACAGTGAACTTTCGCTACTACGATGTCCGATACAACAATAATTCCTTTTATTGTGATTATGTTTCGTGGTCCCGACGAACTTGCATATGAATTAATGTCATGCTCCTCTCAATATTACGATATTCTCTGAAGCAATAAACCCCTGTAAAACGATTTTTTTGGCCAAATTTCAACCTTATTTTCTCCATTTATTATTGGATTTCAAATAATGTAAAAAAATCTTATTTTATCATCTTTTCTGACAAGAGAAGACTCACTGCTGACCACCCCAAGAGCTTCCATTCATAGAATGTAATATTACTATCTGATTTCATTTCTTTCATGTTAAAAGCTGATCATGAGTCACAAATGACCACAAGCATCACATTCAGACCTGAAAGAGAATTTTTTCTGCAGAGGGTGGGTGGAGCACCATTCACAAACGAAAATCATTTTTCTCCTTTGCATTTTTCTCCTTGTCTCCTTTCAATGCATACTTTGTTGGTTAAGTTGAAAAAAAAAATAGCTTTCAGGTATATTTACAATCTTATTTTCTGAATTTATTTCAATTGTTTTTAATATTTAACCATAATTAACACTCTGCTAATTAATTTTTTGCATAATATATAAATACACATTTATAGTTAATACATATATAACATTAAAATTTTTAAAAAACCCTGATTGTGTACTTTTGAAGAATGAAAAAGTGTTTTGATCAGAGGAGAAAATGAGAATCGTTGCTCATCTTCACTTTCGTTACATCGGATTACCAATTCCATAATATCAGTATTTTTAATTCATTGTTTCGACGGAGATTCAGAATATATTCGTTACATTGAAATTTACACTATTTCGGATTTCACTAAATCGGGATTTGAGTGTATTAACGCTACATTTGCGTTGAAGATCACCTTTCACTACAAGTTTATTTTCTTAGCAACAATACAATCAACTTCATAACTATTTTAAACATAAATTTGCTTCAATATAGTGTTAAGGTTGGTAATATGTGTAGAATCTGACAAATTATAAGCCACTAGATGGCATCTTATACATCTTATTATAAAATCTTATATAAAAATATTATATTAAAATGCCATTCAGAGCCACTAGATGGCATTCTTATAATGTTAACAGAACATAGATTGTTTTAAGAATCCAAAGAAGGCAGATGTATGCCTAATGTGTAATGTAAAGAAATAAAATTTTTGTTATTGTTTTGAAATGAAAGCTTATCTTTGAATTTTAGAATATGTGCACTAGCCTGGAAAATTGATGGTTCAACTTTTTTTTTTTTATAGTATAGTTTAAGTTATAGTAAGTTAATTATTGATAAGTATCGTTAAATTTTTAATAGCATAGCCTCACTGTCATTTAAAAACATAAGTTTCCTTTCAAAAACTGTGTTATTTTTGAAACTGTTAAAAATTTGTTTTCAAGGATATAAAAGCATATAAGAGTAGTTTGTGGGTTGCAAATTAGTTTACAGCAGCACTTTCGATTTTATTTTATCAAATGTGATGAACAGCTGATCCATATCTGATTTGTGACAACATAAACGTTCAACTTCAGAGCCATGTAAATTAATTTGAATGAGACTTAGAAGATAAAAGAACTCCTCATTTAAGCATTGGCATATGAACTTGAAACTTTTTGTTTTGAGAGTTAAACTTTTAGTTTCACTTTAAACGTGAAATTTTTTGCATTTGCATTACCTAGAGAAAGAAACATTCCATCTAATGGGCAGCTGAAAGTAACATAAAAATTGATCAGTCATTACTATAGGATTTGAATCTGTTGGTAATTTGTGGACAACAAGTGCATTATTCCCAAAGCTATCTTGGCTCATAGCAATAACTTTTTATTTTATATTATAACTGTCATCGAACAGCTAACCTAATTTTTTTGGTTTACAACTACTAATGCTCAACTCCGTGGTCTTGTAATTTTGAACCCGATCAAAAAGACAAGGAAACTGCTGGATCAAGTATTGGGAGAAATCAGCCCTCCAGGAGGACTTTTTTGATGGAACGAACCCACATTTGCGTTAAATAGAGGGGAAGACTTCAAGAACCTCCCACGGTTAGCCTGATGGCACTCTAACCCATGATGTGTCTACCATTGAGGATATTCCAAGCCAGCACTGTGATCGGTGCGAGCCGGATGCGGAATTCGTATCGACCAGCCATCGCTGAGATTCGAACCTGGTTAACTTAATTGGAATGCAAACACTCTGTCCTCTGAGTCAACGCTGCTTTATAGCAATAACTTGTAAATTGCACAAATTTTAAGTATTCGTTTTAATGTATTTCTTATCAAAGTTATTGATGTAAACCTTTAACAATAGCTTCGTGATTTATAGTTAAGTAGAAAAATGTCGATGCACAAATTTAGATTTTAGAATATTAGAGTCAAACCTTGTCGAACATAGGTTTAATCCTTAGTGCAATATTGATGAGTATGTTTCTGACATCTTCCTCAGCCACTTGTGCGAGGATGGCTGACAGGCCACTCATTGCCTCGAGTGTGATGCGATATCCTGGATCTTCCCTTTCATCCATTCCTGTCATCATGGCTGACAAGATGGTGGTTGAGTATCTCTCTATCTACAAATATAGTAATGTGATTATGTATTGAGACCATGTTAATAATGAACTGAGAGCAAAATAAAAATAGAATTTTTGTTCTAATGATTCAATTTGTGAGAATTAAGTTATAATCTTAATGATAGCCTAATGATAATCTTAACAAAACATACACTTTTTTTGAGTGAATAGAATTTTTTAGGAACTTATTTTAATTCTTTAAATTATCAGAATGAGAAAATAGCTGCAATTAGGAAAATGTGGTCAGAATAAGTTAGTAAAAAAACTGGTTAAAAGTATACCTGGATATTAATTACACTTTTTACCTATTATACCATATCTTTTGAAATAATTTAATTTAAGCAAATCAAAATATTATGAACACTATTATAAAACTCAAAAATTCCAAAGCTTTAAAGAAGTGATAAGATTCCAACGATCTTAAAGAGTTTTAACTTATTATAAATATAGATACTTTTTTAATAATTAATTTATCAATGGTAGAAAAATAACTGTATTGCTAAGTAGAAATTTTTTTCCATCATTTTATACTATATCATGTTAAATAACAAATCTAAATGTGTCCAAATTTTTTCAAAAATTTAAATTTAAATATTGGACCTTTTGTAATTTTAACACTTAGAAACTAGTCTACTCATATAAACTTATTTGTCGTTGAATATGATATAGTTTAAAATGTGATAATAAATAATTTTGAAATCAGAATTTGTCTGAAACTTTTTTTTGTAACAGCTGTTTTTATTTATAAGCATTGATTTCAGTTTTTTAAATTATTAAAATTGTATATAAACATGAAAATTCAATCATGAGATCAACAGTTATTTAGTTTATTGCACTCTACACTTTTCTACTTAATAACAATGATAAGGCTTATACAGCAGCACAGCTAGTTGTTATAATGCACATGTTATGAAAATTAGTTTATTACATTTTACAATTTTCTTCTTTGTAAAAAAGATACCAATTAGAATGATAAGGAACATACAGCAGCTTGTTGTTATAATGCACATGTTGTTAGTTATGAAAGTTTTTTTCATTAAACTCTACACTTTTCCACTTATCCACCATGATAAGGAACATACAGCAGCTTGTTGTTATAATGCACATGTTGTTCTCTTATTTGTCTCCTTATTGATTATAATATAAAATAACCATGCCATATGGTAGAGCATGGCATAGAAAGTATTCGAAATCGACATAATTTATAATTACTGAAAATACAATAATTTATATCATATTTTTTTTAAACGGAAGAACTTACCTGTTCCTTATCAAGCATTGAAATATTTCCAAGACCAGAGATGCACAGCAGGCGTACGATGGAAGAGGAATCCACCAGCCTTCCAGGAGGCTGTTCATGAGGGGTTTAGTTAAGCTCTTGCATCCCTTGTAACACTGGGACAAGAATTCCACAAAGAAAGCAACAGCAACTATGTGGTGTATGTCGACTGACAGGGGGTTTAAGAAAGTTACGAGTTTCGGAACTTGCTCAGGAAGATTAAGGCAAATGGATCTGTTTAAAAACACAATGAAAAATCATGTAATTTTACTTATAAATATTGTCAAGAAGGACTTAAAAGAGTAACATAATTTCAGTTACTTAAATAAGACATATAATATTATGAGAGATCTCACCTGCCGAGTGCAGCTTCAGGAAATTTGTCTTCTTCTTCCATCATTCCCCAATAACCACCATCTGTGAACAATCATCTCCTGTTTCACACACAACAGCCTGATTCTATAGTAGATTTAGTTAAGATTCCTTATCCTGCCCCACACGGAATACAGGACAGGTATAAAATTCCCTCTTAGTTAAATGGATCATTATTTTAAAAGTACTCTCACATAAAGAGTGAAAGGTTTCTCTAAAAGAATATTCATCGATGCCACTTGTATATACAGCTAATTATTTGTTCCATTTCCCTTAAAAATGCCCATTTCAATTCAAAGAAACTGAAACTAAAATAAGCTGGTCGTCTAAATGTTGTAGATCAACAAGTCTATTGGCCTTTTGCAGAAAGTGATAAACATCAATTAAAGAAGAAAATTATTTTTAAAAAAATAACAAAGGTACATAATAACTACTAATAAATATTAACTTACTAAATGTGATTATCGCAACTTGTTTGTGTAATAAAAATTATTTTTTATAATAATTTCCTGCACTTTAGATGCAAAAAAATAATTTTTTCAATGACTGATACAACATTGGCTGATAAACAGAAAGAGACGAAACATTTTCTGCTAACGTCGTCTCGTACAAATAACATTTCATAAAAGTAGAAGAAGTTTCTTTGCTATGACAGAAAACTATTGAAACATTTATAAATGTTGACTTTATTAATTTGATTAGAGGTCGCTACATGCACAATACCAAAAATTTGTTAAATTTAAGAAAAATCTTTCAAGTTAGTATATTTTTGTTTATGGCTTAGCAATTACTGTGTTCTTTAATCAACATTTTATTTTCGCTTCTAACTGTTGATTTCTGTATTATTTTATCTTCTATGAGAAGAAATTATANACAATACCAAAAATTTGCTAAATTTAAGAAAAATCTTTCAAGTTAGTATATTTTTGTTTATGGCTTAGCAATTAATGTGTTCTTTAATCAACATTTTATTTCCGTTTCTAACTGTTGATTTCTGTATTATTTTATCTTCTATGACAAGAAATTATAATTTTAATTAAAATATTTGTACAAAATTCAGGTTTTTGCTGCATATCATAAAAGTTTCGCACATACAAATTTTCTAAAAAATAAAATTTAACTTTTTTTAGTAAATTGGTGTTTTAGATGAAATGTTGCAATAAAGATAAAACACGATTGTTAATTGAAATCTTGAGAGAGTAATTAAGTTATTATTTATTTACTCTAAGAACAACTGGCATTCATGTAAGAAGGCATCATGATAAAGCTTGTCATTCATTTACATACAATCATATAAGCATGAATATAAATATCACCACAATGAAAAAAAAAGAACTAAGCAAAAGCTAAACAAAATCTTCAAAATAATTTTAAAAAAAAGTTTGCACTTACGAGTTATGTTTTAAGGACATAAGTTAAGAAAGTGTGCGAAAAATCTTATTGATTTTCTGTGAATCGAACGAACATTTCAAAACGAAAGATTACGCTTCGCTCTGCTTTAAAAAATACTCTTAATTTCATAATTTCTGGCTTCCAGTAAGTCGAACGATAAGTAAAACGAGAGGTATGGCTTCGCCCTCTTTTAAAAATAATTTTATTTATTTCATAGCAAATATTTAAAATAACAGGTTCAATTTTTGAAGAACGTCCTCTTAATATTTTATAGCACTGCTGATTAGAGTGAAACATTAAGTTGATGAATCGTTCATTTGATTCAATGTTTTTGAGGATTCCATTAATTGATTCAAATTTATTAGCTTAAAGATATTCCAAAATTGAAAATAAATTGTTTGGTTCGGAGTACTTAATTTCGTTCATCATTTAAAATTTAATTCTTGTGCTGAAGGTTTTCATCATTTCCGAACTTAAAACAACGTATCTCACCCATTTTAAAATGAATATTGGGGAAAAAAGTGTAAAACATTTATGCAAAGATTTTTAATGCATAATACTTAAATTTTTTCAATTCAAAGAGTTGAAGGCAATTAATTTATTTCACAATTATCCTATAATTAGGTCAAGAAAATTTTGAAAAGGTTTCAAGAAATAAAAAATTTTAATATAACTCACTGCTTAATTCTTGAAGTAATAGATGAAATTACTATAATTATGAAAAATTTTCAATATTTATAAATAAATCAAATAGTAAGAGCAATTTAATACACAAACCACTACAATTAAAAAAAGCATATAAAATATTAATTTGTTCACTTTTTCAGTAGAATAATACAAAAATAAGTTTTCATACAAATTAAAAGATAAATGTATAAAAAAATGATATATAAAATATCCCCACAGTTTGCTTTNATTGTTATTTATTTCATTATCATTTATTATTTGTTATTTATTATTTATTTCATTGTAAATATTTAAAATAACAGGTTCAACTTTTGAAGAACGTCCTCTTAATATTTTATAGCACTGCTGATTAGAATGAAACATTAAGTTGATGATCTGAATAGAAACAGT
The DNA here is from genome assembly GCF_043381705.1 of Parasteatoda tepidariorum. Lineage (NCBI taxonomy): Eukaryota > Metazoa > Arthropoda > Arachnida > Araneae > Theridiidae > Parasteatoda > Parasteatoda tepidariorum. Next base: position 5,326 of record NW_027261940.1, on the reverse strand, counting down.
TGATGAATCGTTCATTTGATTCAATGTTTTTGAGGATTCCATTAATCGATTCAAATTTATTAGCTTAAAGATATTCCAAAATTGAAAATAAATTTTTTGGTTCGGAGTACTTAATTTCGTTAATCATTTAAAATTTAATTCTTGCGCTGAAAGTTTTCATCATTTCTGAGCTTAAAACAATGTATCTCACCCATTTTATAATGAATAGTGGGGAAAAAGTGTAAAACACTTGTACAAAGATTTTTAATGAATAATAATAAAAAATTTTTCAATTCAAAGAGTTCAAGGCAATTCATTGATTTCACAATTAACCTATAATTAGGTCAAGAAAATTTCGAAAAGGTTTCAAGAAATAAATTTTTTTTATATAACTCACTGTTTAATTCTTGAAGTAATAGATGAAATTACTATAATTATGGAAAATTGTCAATATTTATAAATAAATAGAATAGTAAGAGCAATTTAATACACAAACCACAACAATTTAAAAAAAGCATACAAAATATTAATTTGTTCACTTTTTCAGTAGAATAATACAAAAATAAGTTTGCATACAAATTAAAAGATAAATATATAAAATAATGATCTATAAAATATCCCCACAGTTTGCTTTTTTTAATAATTTTTTTCATTTTTTTTTAATGTATATATATTTTTCTTTTTTTTTTTTCATATTTTTATTTGTATTATTTTTTTTTTTTTTTTTTTTTTTTTTTTTTTTTTTTTTTTTTTTTTTTTTTTTTTTTTTTTTTTTTTTTTTTTTACATTTTTTTTTTTTTAAACATTTTTTTTTATATATTTTTTTTACATTTCTCATACATTTTTTTACTTTTTTTTTTCTTCTTTTAATACATATATATATTTTTTTCTTTTTCATTTTTTTCTGTATATTTTTTATTTTTTTTTATTTTTTTAAGCAAACCGTGAGGTTGTTTATATTATACTTTAGTACAATAAATAACAATCTGGTAAGCATTACATAAATTGAAAATGAATTTGCGAATTTTTCATGGAGTTTGTTTAGATAGCTTAAAATATGTAAACCTGCTTCAAAGAGTTGAAGGCAATTAATTTATTTCGCAATTAACCTATAATTAGGTCAAGAAAATTTCGAAAAGGTTTCAAGAAATAAAAAAATTTAATATAACTCACTGCTTAATTCTTGAAGTAATAGATGAAATTACTATAATTATGGAAAATTGTCAATATTTATAAATAAATAAAATAGTAAGAGCAATTTAATACGCAAACCACAACAATTAAAAAAAAGCATACAAAATATTAATTTGTTCACTTTTTCAGTAGAATAATACAAAAATAAGTTTGCATAGAAATTAAAAGATAAATATATAAAATAATGATATATAAAATATCCCCACAGTTTGCTTTTTTTAATAATTTTTTTT
>NW_027261940.1:0-3905 GCF_043381705.1 Parasteatoda tepidariorum | reverse complement strand
AGCTGGGACTACAGGCACATGCCACTAAGCCTGGCTAGCTCTCTGATTTTGTTTTTTTAATTTTTTAAATTTTTTTTTTTTTACAATTTTTTTTAATTTTTTTTTTTTTTATATATATATCTTTTTTACATTTATTATACATTTTTTTACTTTTTCTTTCTTTTTTTCTTTTAATACATATGTATATTTTTTTCTTTTTCATATTTTTCTGCATATTTTTTTTTTTTTTTAAGCAAACCGTGCGGTTGTTTATATTATACTTTAGTACAATAAATTACAATCTGGTAAGCATTACATAAATTAAAAATGAATTTGCGAATTTTTCATGGAGTTTGTTTAGATAGCTTAAACTATGTAAACCTGCTTTTAATACTATAAACGAACTTTTCATTCTATTTCTCTACAAAGCATTGAAACAATGAGCATGTTTTAACTAAAGAAAATGTTTTAAAACCGAAAACTCAATAAGAAACAAAACAAATAACAATTATGATTTGAAAACAATCTTTCTCTAACAATAAAATAAAGTTTTCCAAATTAATGAAAAATAAATTAAATCAGTCATAAAATTTTTATTTTTAAATTTTACATTTCAAAATATAAAAAAATAATATTCGTTTGGAATAAGAAACTTACTGCGGAAACCATATTTTTGGTGTAATGGAACTCTTATTTGAAAAATTTAAGTTGACGTAATTGACTACATTTGAAATTAATGACATATGATGATAAAAAAAAGTAAGACATTGGGGAAAAAAAACTGCAAATTAATAATCTATTATTGATGCAAATTTATGGAAAATCAGCTGAATCCGTCATTATTTTACTCATAAATACACATTTGCAGTAATGAAAAAGATAAAATTTGGAATTTAAGAAAATTTCATGTCCAACCATTTTACATTGAATTTCATTTATTTAAAACACTGAAACCTATTGTATGTTTATGACATATTTTCAAGTAATTTACTATAAAAATATTCAAAATGTGTAAGATACACCTCCATAGAATGGCAAATTTTTGACATTGATTATATTTACATTGCAAACACTTCAAGAAAAATAGAGGAAAATACATTTTAAACTTAAAAGAATATAACTGAACTTAAGACATTGATATTTGTTTATTAAGATTATCAAAAAACTTATTTTTTTCAGTCACCCCCATTTTATTTAGTTTGTTGCCTCTGTTTATAGGCGTGAATGTCATTGAAATTAGCACTCTTTGAATAAATAGTTCGACACTATTATGTGACAACGTTGTGCGGGAGTAGGATCAAAGCTCTTTTTACCAAGCAATAGAGTAAACCAGAACACGCATATCTGTTGTTTCACCAAAATGTCTATCCTGCAGAGTATATATCAACACCACCACTTGATAAAGCTCAAGTAATGTTGATTGTTGCAATATCAAACAATAATGTCGAGACCTCATGCATGCAAGTCCTGAATAGAATTTCTGCGCATGAGTAGAACAAATGTCACTGGGAGATTTTTCTCACTATGTCACATTAGGAACTGTCTCACTGTGCTACATGGGGAGAAGTCACACTACTATACACGGGGAGATGTCATACTATTTAGATCATGATTCAAAAAGGAAGTGAGTTAATATCTGAATGGTCAAACTCAGTATAAGTTCCACTAATTGTCCGCTTTTATCTGTTTCCAAAAAGATTCTTTATCATCAGACATGTAAGGGGAAAAATATTTCACAAAATAGGAATAATTTTTAGCAAAAATGATAATTTTTTTATAGGAATTTTAAATAATAGCTTATATAGTTATTGGCAATATATAACTATTTTTTTCATTTTTTTCTGTATATTTTTTTTTGGATTTTTTTAAGCAAACCGTGCGGTTGTTTACATTATACTTTAGTACAATAAATTTCAATCTGGTATGCATTACATAAATTAAAAATGAATTTGCGAATTTTTTATGGAGGCTGTATAGATAGCTTAAAATATGTAAACCTGCTTTTAATACTATAAACGAACTTTTCATACGATTTTTCTACAAACCATTGAAACAATGAGCATGTTTTAACTAAAGAAAAATTTTTAACACAGAAAACTCATTTTCAATAGGAAACAAAAAAAAACAACAATTATGATTTGAAAACAATCTTTCTCTAACAATAAAATAAAGTTTTCAAAATTAATGAAAAATAAGTTAAATTAGTTATAAAATTTTTATTTTTAAATTTCACATTTCAAAATATAAAAAAAAATAATAATTTGGAACTTAAACTTGATGCAGAAACCATATTTTTGGTGTAATGGAACTCTTATTTGAAAACATGACAAATTTAAGTTGACGTAATTGACTACATTTGAAATTAATGACATATAATGATAAAAAATATGTAAGATATTGGGATAAATAACTGAAAATTAATAATTCATTATTGATGCAAATTTCTGGAAAAATCAGCTGAATCCGTCATTATTTTACTCATAAATACACATTTGCAGTAATGAAGAAGATAAAATTTGGAATTTAAGAAAGTTTCATGTCCAACTATTTTGCATGGAATTTCATTTATTTAAAACACTGAAACCTATTGTATGTTTATGATATATTTTCAAGTAATTTACTATAAAAATATTCGAAATGTGTAAGATACACCTCCATAAAATGGCAAATTTTTGACATTGATTATATTTACATAGCAAACACTTCAAGAAAAATAGAGGAAAATACATTTTAAACTTAAAAGAATATAACTGAACTTAGACATTGATATTTGTTTATTAAGATTATCAAAAAACTCATTTTTTCAGTCACCCCCATTTTATTTAGTTTGTTGCCTCTGTTTATAGGCGTGAATGTCATTGAAATTAGCACTCTTTGAATAAATAGTTCGACACTATTATGTGACAACGTTGTGCGGGAGTAGGATCAAAGCTCTTTTTACCAAGCAATAGAGTAAACCAGAACACGCATATCTGTTGTTTCACCAAAATGTCTATCCTGCAGAGTAAATATCAACAACACCACTTGATGGAGCTCAAGTAATGTTGATTGTTGCAATATCGAACAATAATGTCGAGACCTCATGCATGTAAGTCCTGAATAAAATTTCTGCGCATGAGTAGAACAAATGTCACTGGGAGATTTTTCTCACTATGTCACACTAGGAACTGTCTCACTGTGCTACACGGGGAGAAGTCACACTACTATACACGGGGAGAAGTCACACTACTATACACGGGGAGATGTCACATTATTTAGATCATGGTTCAAAAAGGAAGTGAGATAATATCTGTATGGTCAAACTCAGTATAAGTTCCACTAATTGTCCGCTTTTATCTGTTTCCAAATCGTTTTCGAAGAGATTCTTTATCATCAGACATGTAAGGGGGAAAATATTTCACAAAATAGGAATAATTTTTAGCAAAAATGATAATTTTTTATAGGAATTTTAAATAATAGTTTATATAGTTATTGGCAATATATAACTATAAAAATTGCAAGATGAATAAGGATGATGCAAAGTTCAATCATAGAACAGGTAGGCGATTTTCGTAGTTTCATTTAATACTGCATCTTTCACACAATGTATCTATTTCAGTCTTTATTATTGATCAAAAGAAGAATGAATTTTTGGCATTTATTGCCTTATGGAACAATTAACTGTCCATATACTTGTTGGTATCGTGTAATATGTGTAGAACTGCGTAGCACTTTGCTAAGATGCATGTATTGAATTATTTAACAGACCACTAAAAAGGCAGGGAATGTCTATCAGTCAACGTTATTTTGTCTCGTTAACAACTTTCATGGGATTGCTCTGATCTTATGAGTAACAAGTCTATTTCAGTCTTTATCATTAATAAAAAGGAGACATAAATTCTTGATATTATTTTTTTTCCCTTTAAAAATATATTATAAAATTCTTT
>NW_027261939.1:0-2966 GCF_043381705.1 Parasteatoda tepidariorum | reverse complement strand
CAAAGAACAAGCAAAGTCAAAATTTGATGCATTGAATGCTGTGTTATCCATCATCCAATCTCTGATCCACAAAAGGCGACAATCACACACCCAATAATTTCCTATAAGATAAAAAGAATGTAAATAACTTAAATTTTCAAAATTGGAAGAGTATAGTTTATGATTCGATAATGCCGATTTCATTTATTATAAATATTGAACTGCTAGAACACTCACACACACTCTCTCTAAACATTATAGTACATTAACTTATATATACACATATCCATCAATACATTTTAGAATTGAATGTAAGTCACGACGTGGAAATATAATTATGAATTAAATATTAACATTGGATGACCAAACTTAGACTCGTTGCTGTTGAGAAATTTCTTTTCGAATTTTGCGATACTAATTGAAAGAGAAGTGATGATTCTCTAATTTAAAATAATTCTCTTGACAAAGTTTTTAGTTTTTTTAGAGACAAATCAATATTTTGTAACCAGAACCGGTCTAGCTGAGAAAACGCTTCTGAATTGATTTGCGGAATTGTTTTGATTGATTATCAATTCTTCAAGCAATGGAATAGACGAAATATAAAATTTTGTGTGTTTTGTGTTTATTTTCTAAAATTCTGATTCAAATTGTTAAAGATTAAAAGCACTTACCAGATGTAAATAATTCTCGAATCTTTAAAACAACAGGAAATGATTCTCTTGACAATGTTTTTAGTCTATTACGAGACACATCAATATTTTGTAGCTGGTCTAGCTGAGAAAATGCTTCCGAATCGATTTGGGAAATATTATTCTGCCTTAGTATCAATTCTTCCAGCGATGGAGTCGACGAAAAACAATTTTTCGTTATTTTTCTAACACGGTTATCTTCTAAATTAATAGTCTTCAACGATAGCAGAGATTGAAATGCATAATCGCAAAATCCGATTAAGTTGTTACTTAAATCGATATGTTCCAAACGATTATTTCCAGAAAAGCATTTTGTTACATTCTTTATTTGATTTCTTTTCAGATTAACACTAGTCAAATTTTCCGAATTGTTGAAGAGATCTTCAGGTATTGTTGTCAATAAGTTATAGCTTAGATCGATATTCTGTAATAAAAAAAAGTCATTAGTTTAGAATATATTGGCCAAAGTAATTACAACATGTACAAGAAAGCAGAACGCTCTTCTATTTAAGAAGAGTTCTCTCAATGCATGTTAATTAGTTCAGAATTACAATGAGCAACATTATATTGGGGAGAGGGGAGTTGCTAGCTAATTAGACAAATGGAGTAATGTTATTTATCATTCAACATTTCTCTGCACATTTAGGCTGATAGGCAAAATCTGTGTAACTCTCCCATATGAAGTTACAGGAGAAAACATTAAATTGTTAAGCAGCAAAAAAGAATAAAAAATAAATGCTTTTATTGATTGATTTACAATGATCATACAATTTTTGCTTTACAATTTTGAGGAGATGTTAAGCTTATTACATATTTTAATATATCACATTTGATGTATCTTGATTTAAAAGATAAATATCTGATTCTGAAGAAGAAAAGTTGATGCTGGTAAGCATGTCATTTAATTTTTATTCTTATTCAAAAAAAAACTTTTTGAGCTGTATAAATTAATTTCAATAAAAAATGAATGCCGGAATCTGGAAGCTAAAAAACATCTCAGACTACCTAACAATTACATATATGCCATCTTGCTAAACGATTGTTTAGAAACTGATGAATGGTTGCAGTTAGTAGTGTAAATAAATATGTTACATGGTTAAGCATCGGACGTCATGAGGAGGATGGCAAAGTTTGTTCGACGGGTGTTCGGAAAGTCAACGAATAATATTTGAAAACCTGAATGCAGTAATATTTTAGAGTCACTGGAGACGAACATAGATATGGGCAATCGAAAGAATTTTGATAACGAAAACACCTCTTGAAGTTGGGAAAAGATGCTCAACTCTTTTGATGGAAAGTTGCGATGGAAACTACAAAAAAGAAAATTAAAGTAGAGACGTTAGCGACGATACATTAATGAAAAGCGTTAGCCAATCAGCAAGAACTGAGTGCCGAAAAGATGAAATGGTTACATTATTTTACCCGATTATATTGTAGTGTGGATTGAAGTCAACATATATTTAAATATTCAAAGCAAAGCCTCCAGATCTGAAGCATGTAAGTGGCACTGAAACACATGTGCATTAATTAACATTCTTAGTAGAAGGCAATATGATGATAAAAAAAACAAGAAAACTTCAATATAGCAAAAATATTTTAGTTAGTATTCAATATAGGAAAAATATATTCAGTCACTGCCACTATGTTTTAGTTATGAAATAATACAAAAATGGAATTTAATTGTGAAAATGTCATGTTTGTATATAGTTGAGTTAAGAAATATCTATGTTTATTATCTTTGATTTTATAAGACTTTAACTTGCTAAGTAGTTTTTGTTAACTTGGAAAGAAAGCTTTAACCCTTTCGCGCCGACTGTCACAAATACGTGCCAGCATAAAACCGTATCAATCAGGGTACAAAGATAAAACTGGTAATCAAAGTAATTCTTTAGCAGTTTATTTGTGGGCGGAGTTATAATTTTTTGATTTATTTAATTCACCATTACTTTGTTCAAAATAAAACTATTTAGTTATACTTTGAATTAACATTGATTATATATATGATTAAACTAACAATAATTAGAGTAAAAGCAAGGTAAGTCTGTCAAATTAGCAACGACTACATTTAAGTTACCGTTTTTTTATTTAGTTAGAACTTGATTCTGATTTTGTATGAATGCTTTTCTGAATCACCCGTCCCCATGGGGTTAAGCGAAAAGGGGTTTTCTTCAAATTTAAATTTGTAGTATTAATTAATATTTATTGAAAAGGAAATCAGCATAATAAAATTGGACCACATCGTCTCTTTATTTCCTATTACCATCACATCATGTTGTCCAGACCATTACTTTAGGGTAC
>NW_027261938.1:0-19829 GCF_043381705.1 Parasteatoda tepidariorum | reverse complement strand
TAATAAAATTTCAAATAGTGAGTTCAGGAATATAGTTATCATTTTAAAAAGGGGCTACAATAAATAATACATTCATATATTAAAAGATAATATCCCAAACTGGTAGAATTGAGAAGTAGCTAAAAATGCAACCGTGTTTGTCATATTGCCTTCAAACTAATGCACATTTTGAAACATATTTCAAACTTAGACAAAATTTCTTTAAACAGCAAAAAATCAATTCATTAGGAATTGCTGATAGTAGAGAATTTTTGAACAAGAAAAGCTTATTTTGAATAAATAAAATTTGCGTTTTAAGAAAACTCTCTTTATATTAGTTACTAAAAGAGGATCTCGTAAAGTATTGAAATTGAAAATATCACCAGAATATTAAACCTTCAGATTAAGAGTTTCAATTAAGTAATAGCAATAGGTCAAAACTTAAACTAAATAAGTAATGACATTTTTAAATAACAGGAAATTCTTATTATTTTTGGATCCGTTTAAGTCCGTTAGGGACTGACGAAATTATTATAATGGAATTCCTTCAAAATACAAAACAATAATCAAAATTCAAAATACAATAATCTGTTCTGCTAAACCACTAATGTTAATGAATACTTTAATAAAATATAAAGTTATGATTAATTGAAAAAAATCATTATTAAAATTAACTTCGTTTTAATGAAATGAAACGAAATAACTCACAAGCTGAGTTTTACAAATTGAATTGAATAATTGATGTGTGCTTTTGCACGTTGTCATATTTAAAAAAAAGTTATATTTCAAAGAAAGTAATGAGTATTTAAACTGTATCTAAGAATAAACTGTATCTGTAAATAAAACTGTACCTAAGGTGAACAACTAATTGTTGGCACTTTGATAATCTACTAATGTTAGCTACTTGATGAACTACTTACTGTTCCTTCTGACTTGCTGCATGGTTTCAGCAACCGGAAACTAACATGCTGCTTCAAACAAATTGTTTTTCTATTAACTTTTAAAATTTATGTGTCCTCTGATTTTCAATTGATGAAAGGCTGCAAAAAATAGTTATTTTTTCTTTTTAAAAAATAATCATTGATCAGAATAGAAAAGAATTATCTTTTAGTTTTTAGTTCGTGGATTTTTTCACAGTTTAAGTCAAATTATCAGAGTCAAATTTATTACCTATGCAAAAACTAATACGGCAATAAATAACAGCTGCAAGTTATAAAGCAACTTTTAATTCAAAACAATTTTGAAAAATGAAAAGCTGAACAAGTATAGCTCAAAAATATTTAAAATATAATGAGCTGGAAAAGGAAAGCTAACTCTAACAATTCATTCATGTCTGAAATGTTGAAAAAACTGAAAAGCAAATAATGTTAAACAGAAATTATTAATTATTCCTTCAATTTAAATAAACTTCAATATTTAATGATCTGATCGATTATGCTTATTTAATAAATATTTTTTTGAAAATATGTACCTATGTATTTTTACAAATCCTGAAAGTTGTGATAGATATTGACTATTCTGCAGAAAAATTTCTGCTGTCTAGATAATATTTTCAGATTTAAAAATTTCCCCTAATTTAAAAAATCAGAAAATTCGTAAGGCAATCAAGTTTCATAAATGCGAATTGTTATTATGTGCTTATTTTGTTATTGATTAAGTTCTGAACTTATTTATTATTGAATTGTAATTGACCTTTGTAGACACATAAAACTATTGGACAAAATTATATCTAATGTTTTGCTGTAGTCATCAAAACTCTTCATCAGATTTATTGTAAACTGCCTACTTTACAAAGTGAAATTTAAAAAAAAAAACACACACACACACATTTTAATTAGTTAAATATCGTATCAAATATTGATGACTACATAATAAAACTAACAGGAATTATCATAGTATTGAATTCTTTCTGATTTAAGAAATAAAGCTATGAGCTGTAACTTTTCAGATAAGTTAAGTAAATAAATTAAATAAAAAAAAAATCCAAAAAAAAAGATTCAAGAAAATTACTGAATGGGATACAGAACTCTAAGAATAAATTAACATTTCTCTTTGATGAGAAACTAAGTCAATTCTATGTAAATCTATGTAAGCACTGAACAAATTACTACTCAAGAATTCCTGATAGCAAAAGAGTAGGAAATTAAGCCGAAACGACATTTTATAGCCTAAACTTCTTAAAAGCAACTGGAAAAAAACAAGAGAATTCTTAATAAAGAGAATAAAATAAAGAATAGCATAGAAAGATTTAAAAACGTAGGCTTCAGAAGAATAATTATTGGTGGAACTATATTTCCGCATAAAGCCATACTCAAGTTTCCTTGGAGATCACCCGATGGCCTGACACTAAATCAGATAGATCATATTATGATTGATAAAAGACACCGAAGTAGTCTAATCGATGTGCGTAGTTGACTCACTTTCCAGTGATGTCTAAAGGGAGAGCAAAGATCAGCAGAAAATTGGATTACAATGAATTAAAGGAATCGTAGAAAAATATAGGAACTGTCTAAAGGAAAGTTTTACAAGAAAAAATTGTGTTGAAACCGAGAAACGCCAATGGAGTGATGTTGTTACGGTTATTAACAATGTCGCAAATGAGACTATACCAGAGTATAAGAAAAGTAAGAGGGCTGGTATGACACAGATTGTTAGGAAATGACTAGGACCAGGATTACAAGATTATGATTGACAGACACATCTCGAAGTTCAGTGGGAAAATACAGGAATTTGAGAAGGGAAGAGAAAAGGATGCATAGAAAGAAGAGAATTTATATGGAGCAAGGAAATCGAGAATATGAAAACGAAAATTTTACCAATTGGTTAATGACATTAGAGAGAATTTTAACTCTTGAACTGAGAAGGATAAATGAAGTAACAATACAGAGACAATGAATAGATGGCGGGAACATTTTAAAGATGTGCTGTTTGGAAAGAGAGGGCCCGGTTGAAGAATTTGATGTTGAAATATCAGATACTCATGCGCAAATACAAGATGATGATGTACCCACATTGTGCGAACTGGAGTATACTCTTAAAAAACTGAATATAAATAGAACCCCTGACCCAGATGGCATTAAGGCCGAACTTTTTAATGTAAATGCACCGGAGTTGAACAATGAGCTTTTAAAGGTCATTTGTGATGTGTAGATCCAAGAACATATGCCCATTGAATGGGAAGAGGGCTTTATTTTCATCATCCATAAAAAGGGAGACAAGCTGGACTGTCACAACTACCGAGGCATTACACTTTTGAACGTGGGCTTTAAGATCTTTTCCAACATCTTATTTCATAGACTTCTTCCATATGTTGCAAAAATTATAGGAAAATATCAATGTGATATTTTTGGAAGTAAAATCTACTGTAAACCAAATACACAAACTTAGACAAATCCTCGAAAAGACAGAAGAATACGGAATTGATACTAACCACTTGTTTGTCGATTTTAAGGCAACTTATGATTGTATCAACAGGCTTAAGCTATTTGAGACGATGTGTGAACTTGGAAACTCTCCCAAACTTACCGATCTTGCCAAAATGACATTACGAAGTGTAAAATGCTGCAGAGTTAAACTCATGTCTGACGTATCAGAAGTATTCTATACCGAGAGAGGTCTTAGACAAGGAGACTCTCTGTCTTGCATTTCATTTAATACTGCCCTTGAAAAAGTTATAAGAGATTCAGGCATCAACACTATTCTGCAGAGATCTATACAACTACTAGCCTACGCAGATGACATTGATATAGTTGGGCGAACAATGTAGGTTGAGACGTTTACTGCCCTTGAGAAAGCTGCCAAGGATATGGGTCTAGCAGTAAACGAAGAAAAAACAAAATTTGTGGTAGTGAGTTCTAGAGTACATCATGTACAGTCACTCAGAATTGGGGATTATACCCTTGAAGGAGTTACCTAGTTTAAGTATCTGGGTACGCTTGTTACCAACAAGAATAAGATAAGGGTTGAAGTTAGGAACAGACTTTTGATGGCTAATAAGTGCTACTTTGGTCTGAGGAACCAATTAAAATCGAAATTCCTCTCCATTGGTACAAAAGTAAATCTATACAGAACCTTAATCAGACCAATTATTCAATATGGTAGCGAGACTTGGGCAATTAATGAAACAGAGGAAAATAGACTACTCATTTTTGAAAGAAAGATCCTTCTGTAAATTTTTGGAGCAGTTAGGGAAAATAATATTTGGAGAAGTTTATATAATCATGAGATATACAATAAATGTTGATCACCTAATATTTTGAGGGTTATTAAGGCCTACAGGATCAGATGGCTGGGGCACGTTTTTCGGCATGAAGAGTTAGACCTAGTTAAAAACCTTACTTTTTCGAAAATTGAAGGAACTAGAAGAAGAGGGAGACCAGCTACAATATGGTTGTACAGTGCTTAAAATTGTTGGGAATAAATGGGTGGAAAAATCTAGCTCAGCTAATTGAGAAAGTCTTGGCCTGCTGTAGGGCTGACGAAGAAGGCTTCAGAAGAGGACTAGGCTCACTGAATCAAATATCTTACGCTAAGAGACATCATTGAACATTGCATTGAATACAATTGAACATTATGCATCAATTTCATAGATTTTTCCAAGGCACAATCTAGAATGACTTTGTAAAATGCTCAAGATGTATGTGTATTCCATAAAAATATATTTTTTATAAACACTATAAGAAAATATTAATGTGAAAGTTTTAGTAAATAGTACAAGAGAGCAGTTTTATCATCAAAACTGGAATCAAGCAGATCTGCATAGTATCTGGAATGTCATTTAATGTAGTCATTTACTGGATAGCGCTATCCACACTAAAAGACGAAAGGAAATTTGTAATTTCGGAGAAAATGTAGAAGATCATGCTTAAGCAGACAGTATGGTATAGTTTTCTTTCAAACCGGTGGAAATTAAAACCGAAACAAATTGACAGGAGGGCACAGCAACAGTGAAGATCTAGTTGGATTACAAATTAATGAGAAGATCAAAATGCTAGGAATTAATAGCTTTAAAAATGATATCTGATTTATAAATGGAAATGAACAAACAATCCACTTTAACTGCCTTAGAGTAAGCAAAACTACTGTGACAGGTACAATTGAAAAGATCACACAAAGAAACAAATATGCATAATATACTTTTAGAAAACTGCAATGAATTTGGATAAAATCGAATTAAAATGTTCACAAGTTAAAAATTTTTATGCTACAATTAAATGTTTGCCCTTATGTGGCAGCAAGTCATGGAAACACGGAAAGCAGCAAGAAAACTAATTCTATATTTTTAGACAAAATGCTTAAAAATATAATTTTTGAAGATATACGAATAAATGAAATTATGAAACTCTACTATAAAACAAAAACTAAACCCATTACAATCGAAATGCTAAATCAAGACTGTTCTGGTTAGATCACGCACTAAGAATATTGTTTAAGAGATCCAACAGCTTTGACATGCGAAACTGCGGAATCTAATCTACAAACAATGTATAATAAAGAAACATCCTAGGATGGCTCTGCTGCGGAGGTGGGTAAAAAAACAGCTCTTAACCCTAATGATTTTGTGTTGATCAAGACGACAGTGATTGATTATTCGAACTGTAAAAATGCTTATCTCAGTAATGATCCAGTCAGTACTACAAAAACGATAAATTTGTTTTTTTATAACAAAAGTTACGTTGAAACCAAAACATTTGTTAAAAGAAGTCTTACAGGAATTTGAAGAGAACCCAATAAGCTAAATTTATCAACTTAAAAAAAAAAAAAATCCTTCTTGAAGATAAAACTTGAAGAGGATAACACATAATTCAAACATATATTTACAATATGTTCTTAACCTTAGAAAAAAGTTTTATGTGTCTACAAGTTTGCTTATAATGCTTTTTTAAATTGTTAATAATAACCATTAAGTTACTAACTTTATGTACATTGTTAGTTACTTCTTATTATCTTTGCTATCTTTATTACTTTTATAGTATTTGTGGTGGCATATTACGTTGCAAATATGTTGATTAGTCTAATTAATATTATGGCGTACCTGTTTGGTACTTATTTTCACTTAATATACATCGAATATTTTATTAGAATATTTCTTTCAAAGAACTGTAAATAACGATATCATATAGTTTTTTAAGGCATTTATTATCTTTATAGTATTTTTTGTGGTGGTGGTATGTTATTAAGCTGGCATTTTTTTAGAATCACTCCTCTTTTTAATAATTACATCTCTTTTCATAATTTATCTTTAGAAATTTATTTAACTGTTTAATGCAGTGTCTCTGATACAAACTTAAAAAATCAATATCAATTTTACGCTTAATGCGTTATAACTTAGTAAGTTATATTATATGAAATCATATTTCTTACGTTGCAAATATGTTGATTAGTCTAAATTATGATTATGGCGTACCTGTTTGGTACTTATTTTCACTTAATATACATCTAATATTTTATTAGAATATTTATCTAATATTTCTTTCAAAGAACTGTAAATAACGATATCATATAGTTTTTTAAGGCATTTATTATCTTTATAGTATTTTTTGTGGTAGTGGTATGTAATTAAGCTGGCAATTTTTTAGATTCACTCCTCTTTTTAATAATTACATCTCTTTTCATAATTTATCTTTAGAAATTTATTTAACTGTCTAATGCAGTGTCTCTGACACAAACTTAAAAATTCAATATCAATTTTACGCTTAATGCGTTATAACTTAGTAAGTTATTTTATTTGAAATCATATTTCTTACGTTGCAAATATATTGATTTGTGTTATTTTGATTATGGCGTACCTGTTTGGTACTTATTTTCACTTAATATACATCGAATATTTTGTCCCATTTGTTTTGTTATTAGGTAATCGAAATTACCTTTCATTACGAATATTTTCTTTGTTTGTACTTAAAATTTAGATGTATTTTATTTTATTTCATTAAAGCAAAGTTTGCTTTCATAAAGTTCTGTTCTAAAAGCAAGTTTTTAGTTTGTGAAACAAAATTTTGTTTACTTCATCTTAAAATTAATTACATTTTGTATGCACTTCTGCAAAGTTTGTTTACTTTTGCTATTGCAAAATTATATTTTATTTTTTTGTATACTTCTTAAAAAGTTGCATATTTTGTTAAACAAAACTTTACTTAAGTTTGCTTAAAATTTGTTTTATTTTTTGCAAAATTCATTTTATTTTGTTTTACGAAGTTTTGTTCCAAAAAAGTTTTGTATTATAATTACTTCTTGAAAATTGCTTTATTTATGACAATAAATATTTGTTATGTTCATATCTATTGTTTAATATTGATTTTTTGAGAATTATTTATTCAGTAAAATAATATCTTTTCAGCCAAACTGTAAATCCATTTAATTACGACATTCTGTGCTAACCTGTATACCAAAATAAATAATGGGGAAAAAAACTGTTTGGCCATCAAATGATCTGTTTCGGATCCTACTGAAAAATGCTTCCTAAAGGTCATTTATTTTTACGTTGGACCCAGTCTTCCTTCCCCCTCCCCCCCCATCTCAAAAAGTAAACTTTTATTTAAAATTCTATCTGGTAAATTTAGATTTATTTCAAATGAATGCAATCGATGGTAACATGAAGTGTTTGTTCAAAAACATTTAACGAAGGAATCAGCAATCTGTTAAATGCAACATTGCTTCCATAATTGATGAAACTCATTTAATCTATAATTTCTAGAGTTGATAATACAAATAAATTCTATAAGAATGATGAACTGGTAAGTATAGTCTGATGATTGTGGAGAAGTTTTCTCTTAAATATTCCCAGAAGTTGCACCGGTGAAAATTCTTTTTATAGAACCAAATTGTCGATGCTGTAGGGCAGTGAAGAAAATTTTAGCGGAAGTAAGTTTTTCTTATTTGTGGCTAGGCAACTAATAATGCTGATTGAAAACTATTCCTATATGAATATATCTCAGGAAGAGTTTGGAAACATAGTTTTTCACTATGGTGTTAAAGGGTCCTGATTTAAAGTTTTAGATTCAGTGAATCAACTGTAGTGGATTGTTCAATTTTATTAACTTTTAAATAATCTTGCATTATTTGCAGACTTCGTAGTTATTCGAAATTATCTTAAGATTTACAGTCTCTAGCCAAATTATTTGACGCACTATAAGATTCTTTGTAAATTTTTAATTATCAGGTGACTATTCAGCTTTATTGTTTTTACGCGACTGGTTTGCACTTGTTCGTATATCAATTGGTTAACATCATAATTCAATATGTAAAAAATAAATACAAATATGAAGTGTATAAAAAAATCTCCCTAATAAAAACCCATTACATGTATGCTTAAATATTGCATATAAACGCGTGCACATCATGTCATTATTAAAACACTATAAAGTGCCTCTTATAATTGGGTCGAATTATTATAATATACAAATATAATATTCTATGTAATAAATATTTAATGTAATATATCTTTCTAAAATTGCAGAATTTATGTTAAATATCGTCTCATTTAACCCATTGATATACAGGAGCGTAAGCAAGTGCAAACCGCGTAAGAACAATACAGCTGTATAGAGTATCACTTGATAATTAAGATTTTAAAATAGAATCTTAGAGTACGTCTTTCGCTTTTCAACTTAAAGCAATTGTAATAGGGTAAATACACCGAAGATTTATTACTATTATTAGTGAATATAACCTTTTTCTCGTTTTCTTGATGGCATAGGAAAACTACTCAATAATTACCAAGGGGTAAGTAGCAAAAATATATTTAAATAGTTAACATGATTAATACGGTACAATGGTAGACATAACTACTACTACATTGCAATGTAGATGTTCTTGCTTTTTTACAAAATCTTTTTTACAGTTACGGTTACAATCTAATGATAAACTCCGCCATCTATCGGTGGTTCAATAACATGTATTTCTACAACGTCTAATAATTTGCTCAGCGACTGTAGATATATTTCCAAAAATTTGATTTATCGCTTAATCATTTTATTTAAAAACAATTGAAATCGGTAATTCAATAATCGCATATTTGTGAAGAATTTACTTTTGACCATTAAAAAGCAAGGGTAAGAACGGTTTAAGAATACCTATAAAAACTGATTCTGAAGAGGGACAAAAAAAAAAACGAGGACATTAACCATTTTTCCACAGCACGGGCCATCTTCATTTAATAGTTCCCGATCTCCCACGTAATTTATTTATCAAAACTTCGAAATGCCAAAGACGGCGATTTGAGAATTATTTGTTCAGTAAAATAATAATTCTTTTCAGCCAAACTGCAAATCCATTTAATTACGCCCTTCTGTGCTAACCTGTATACCAAAATAAATNCATTTAATTACGCCCTTCTGTGCTAACCTGTATACCAAAATAAATAATGGGGAAAAAAAACTGTTTGGCCATCAAATGATCTGTTTCGGATCCTACAGAAAAATGCTTCCTTTATTTTTACCCAGTCTTCCTTCCCCTCCCTCTTCTCAAAAAGTAAACTTTTATTTAAATTTAGATTTATTTCAAATGAATGCAATCGATGAANAAATAGTTAACATGATTAATACGGTACAATGGTGGACATAACTACTACTACATTACAATGTAGATGTTCTTGCTTTTTTACAAAATCTTTTTTACAGTTACGGTTACAATCTAATGATAAACTCCGCCATCTATCGGTGGTTCAATAACATGTATTTCTACAACGTCTAATAATTTGCTCAGCGACTGTAGATATATTTCCAAAAATTTGATTTATCGCTTAATCATCTTATTTAAAAACAATTGAAATCGGTAATTCAATAATCATATATTTGTGAAGAATTTACTTTTGACCGTTAAACATCAAGGGTAAAAACGGTTTAAGAATACCTATGAAAACTGATTCTGAAGAGGGACAAAAAAAAAGANGTAAGAACGGTTTAAGAATACCTATAAAAACTGATTCTGAAGAGGGACAAAAAAAACATTAACCATTTTTCCACAGCATCTTCATTTAATAGTTCCCGATCTCCCACGTAATTTATTTGTCAAAACTTCGAAATGCCTTCGAATCCTCGAAATGCCAAAGACAGCGATTCAATAATTGTTGTGACAGAGAAATCAATCTTCCATTTTTAAGCTTCAACTGTTTTGACTAACAAAAGTTATTCTAATTTTTTTTTCTTCTTCCAGTTGAGGTATGGAGAGACATCAGATCCATTTGCAAGTTACTATATCAAATCTTTTCTTCTAATTTGTGTAAGATTTCTTGAGTGAATTTTTTTTTTTAACACCGACAATTGCTTATGTCGATGAGAATTTAGTTTTCCACCTATGACTGTGCTATCATCTGTTGATTATTTCAGAAAATACTAAAGCTGAGAGGCTTTATTTACATAACAGTTACGATTCGCAAGCGGTTAAGAAGTGNCTATATATTATATATATATATATAAACTAATTAACTTACCTAAAGTTAATTATGGATAAAATTTGTTTTACCTTATTTATGGTCTAGAAATCAAGAGTTTTAAGAAATGACAAATATATTTAATTTAGTTCAGAGGTATTGGAGGACGGCAAGAGAACTAATAGCGTCATAGCCAATCTTTTGGGCATTTGTAAATAAATTTAATAACTGTTATTAAATCATTTAGATAACTAATAAATTCTTATAAATAAAAGTTATTAAATCATTTAATAAATTTAATTCGCGTTTTATTTTATTTCCCGTTACGATAGGACCGATGTGCCAATCCAGAAGGCAAGGGAGCTTCTGGATCAAGTATTGGAAGAAATTTGCCTTCGTGGAGGATTTTTTGATGGAACTAACCCGCATTTGCATTACATGGAGAGTAAAACCACGAAGATCTCCCACGGTACGAATGACGGCAAGGGCTCCCGTGATACGTCTACCATTGAGGATATTTTACGTCAGCACTGTGGTCAGTTCAAGCCTAATGCGGAATTTGTATCGACGACCCTTCGCTGGGATTCGAACCCGGTTCAACTCGTTGGAAGGCGAGAAATATGGTTCCAATAGTTTCATCACGAAAGCGGTATTTAATAATAGTCGAATTTTATTTTATTTAATAATAGTCGAATTAATTTCGATTTGTAAGGTTTGAAATTTTTTACATCTTTTTAAAGAATGTAATTTTACAACGCAAAATATAACATTTAAGTTAAATCGGTCAACTAGTTCTCGAGAAATTGAATTTTAAAATAGTAGTATATTTGAAATTTGCTTTCTCAGTAACTATTCTCCCAACTTCGCTCAAATTTTGCATTTTGATACGTGAAATTGCATACTTTATAATGATAAAAAAATTATACCTTACTCTTTAAAANAGAAATGACAAATATATTTAATTTAGTTCAGAGGTATTGGAGGGCGGCAAGAGAACTAATAGCGTCATAGCCAATCTTTTGGGCATTTGTAAATAAATTTAAAAACTGTTATTAAATCATTTAGATAACTAATAAATTCTAATAAATAAAACTAATAAATAAAAGTTATTAAATCATTTAATAAATTTAATTCGCGTTTTATTTTATTCCCCGTTACAATGGGACCGCTGTGCCAATCCAGAAGACAAGGGAACTTCTGGATGAAGTATTGGAAGAAATTTGCCTTCGTGGAGGATTTTTTGATGGAACTAACCCGCATTTGCATTACATGGAGAGTAAAACCACGAAAACCAACCACGAAAACCACCCACGGTACGAATGACGGCAAGGGCTCCCGTGATTCGTCTACCACTGAGGATATTTTACGTCAGCACTATGGTCAGTTCAAGCCTAATACGGAATTTGTATCGACGACCCTTCGCTGGGATTCGAACCCGGTTCAACTCGTTGGAAGGCGAGAAATATGGTTCCAATAGTTTGATCACGAAAGCGGTATTTAATAATAGTCGAATTTTATTTTATTTAATAATAGTCGAAATAATTTCGATTTGTAAGGTTTGAAATTTTTTACATCCCTTTAAAGAATGTAATTTTACAACGCAAAATATAACATTTAAGTGAAATCGGTCAACTAGTTCTAGAGAAATTGAATTTTAAAATAGTAGTATATTTGAAATTTGCTTTCTCAGTAACTATTCTCCCAACGTCGCTCAAATTTTGCATTTTGATACGTGATACTAATAATAACCAAAATAAAAAATAATACATATTTACTGAAATGTATTTTTTTGTATCTTTGGACAAAAGAATTTTATTATATTGTGAATTTTTTTTTTTCAATTTACTTAAAAATTTCTCTAGACACTGCAAAATATGCTAAAAGTAGATTTATAAGGGCTTTAGACTGTGGACTGTTATCTTGGCCAAACTATCTGGACGATATTTTTACAGATTACGGCTAATCCCTATATTTTGGGAAATAGATATCCGATTCCGTTGTTTATTCAGAAAAATTACTTTTTTTTGTCTCTTGTCTGATTTCCTAATTTAAAATATCGTCAGCACTAATTTGTTCCCCATTAAAATAAACCATTAAAATTGAATACGTAAAAATCCGATGATTCGATTAAAAATTAAGAGTGGCGCTCTATTTCTTTGGTCACTGTAACCAAGCTTTATTTTTTAAAATTCTTCTGAATTAGAAAAAAGCACTTTTTGACAGTTTTTTTCAAAAAGATAAATTCACTCTTCGTGTGCTTCGAGAAAGGACAACTAAAATATCCACACACAAAATTCAGGACACACTGAATTCTAACTTTTTCTCACAAAAGTAGGAGAATTCTAATACGACAAAAATTTCCAACAAGTTTTAACCCATTTATGATCTAGAACTTAACCTCCTTTTCCCTGTCAAATGGTTGAATCATCCGGACTGAGCCATGGTGGCTCAGGGGATAGAACGCTCGCTTCCAATGAAGTGACTCGGGTTCGATCCCTGTGATAACTGGTCGATTCGAATTCTGCTCAGCCGGCACGCACAAACCTCAGGGCAGACGGAAAATATCCTCAATGGTAGTCATGGATCATAGGTTAGAGTTTCCTGCTGTCAGGCAAACCGCGGAAGGTTTTCGTGGTTTTCCTTTCCTTGTAACGCAAATGCTGTTTAGTTGCATCAAAAAGTCCTCCACGAAGGCAAAATTTCTCAAAATACTTGATCCAGGGGTCTCCTTGTCTTCTGCGTTGAGTTCAAACATTATATATAGTTGGGTGTTGAACATTATAGTTGAATATTATAGTTATGGTTTGGTGTTGAACATTAGTAGCCGTAGAAGCTAAATTGGGTTGGCTGCTTAACGACAGTTATAAAATCATTCGGACTGGCCATAGACCTGAGAAAGAACCCAGGGCCCCAGCCAAAGCTTTTTTATTTTGAAGATAAAATGCATCGCATATGTTGAGGGTTCCACAGATTTCCTGAACTTATTGGTATTAATTATGACACCTGTACAGCTAAAAATTACATTTTAGTTGAAAACATCTTTTCATTTAAAACATGTCGATTTAAACTCATAACAATGACTGAAATTGGTGGACTTCCACTGGAGAATGTTGACAGTCTAGCATGGGGCATAGCGTTTTTAAAAAGTGCTTAAAGGTGCTTATATTTGATTTTTCGTGTTTCAAAAGCCCTTTAAGAGAGGGTTTATCTTAAAGGGCTTAATTTTTTCCTTTTCGAAAATGAGATTTTTTCCTTTACCCTGTCGATTTTTGCTGCGTATTATGCAAAAGCGTGGTTTTCACTTTGTTCCATTGAATCTTTTCATAATTCATTCAACCACAATCCATTTCGGGTTTATCGTCGGCCAGCAACGTATAATAGCACCCTAATCATGTTACACATTTGATGAAATACTTGGAAGTCCGCATGCGTATCTACTGAGCTGTGTTCGGTGAGATTATTGAACTCTGCTGTATTTTGCAACATATTCTTCATTTTCCACTCTCTGAAATTGAACCAAAAAATCTCGATCTATTTTATCGTAGCTAATATGATCAAGAAAAGAATTCTCTGTTAGAAACTAGTTATTTTAGCATGATCGTGTAAAGTCTTCAAACATTATTTTGCATTTTGTTAATGTATATAGTGCTTAAAAATATTTTCTGACTGCTTAAAAATACTTAAAAGGTGCTTATTTTTTGTTGAGATATTTCGGTACGCACCCTGTATAGTTAAATGCCTCTACCTGGTATACATATGTCCGGTATACCCAACATCAATGTTTTTTTTTAAGTGTCAGTATCACGGTTCGGTATACATTTATCCGATATACCCTACACTGATGTTTTTTTAAGGTTCACTGTTCGATATATATTTTACCGGTACTCCGAACACTGATGTTTCTCCAAATTTATCCTCAGAAGATATTAAAATATCGTATAAATATAATATCAACGAATAAATTAACATAAAATCAAATATTTCGGCCATTCACCAAAGTGATTGTTGACATTCACCGGTGAAAGTTGACATTTTTTTTATTTCGACGGTAACAACTTGATTTCAACGATTTTTCTTTCATGGTAACATTTCGAAAATAGTTTGTAAAAAAAGGTAGTTGCAGTTAACTACATTTTTTTTAAAAATTTTATAACCGTCGTTGAACAGCCGACCCGATTTTTGGGTTAACGACTACTAACGTTCAACTGCGTAACCTTGTACTTTTTGTATCCAATCCAGAAGACAAGGGAACTCCTGGATCAAATATTGGGAGAAATTTGCCTTTGTGGAGGACGTTTTGATGGAACTAACCCGCATTTGCGTTACATGCAGAGGAAGACGCAAGAACCTTCCACGGTTAGCCTGACAGCAAGGGGTCTCTAATCCATGATCCGTCTACCACTGAGGTAGGTTGAAATTCACCGGTGAAAGTTGACATTTTCTTCCTTTCGGTCACTAACAGTAAGTAATATATGCATTTAAAAACTGTTTGCTGATTAGGAAGATCATTGGATTTATTGAACTGTAAATTTTAAAAGAAATTTCTTTCTCGCATCAGTTTTTAAAAGTTGAAATGCATCACTCAGTGGAAAATTTATAACATACATTTCTGTTTCCTTTGTTGCCTAACTATATAGGCAAACATAAACTTTTTTTACCATAAATTCTAAAATAAGCTATGTTGACTAATAAGTAAGTGCTTTAAATTTAAATGTAAAATATTTAGCTCCTTAAAGAAATGTTTAATATTTCTTATAGAATTTGTAAATAAAGTTACGAAGCGGAAGAAAAAACGCTTTATTAACATTTCCGAAAAATAGAATTCCAATTCTTTCTGGGGCCCCTAATTCTTGTGCCCCTCTGAGACCCAAACTCCCAGTTTTACTCTGGGATCATGAACGGGGCTGTGTGCGGGTTTATGATTTAACATCCATATGTGAGAGTAACAAAAATGTCAGAGTTTTTAAAAACAAGTTTTAACTCACTTTTGTTCAAACAACCACGTTAGCTGAGGTGGTTCCGAAGATAGTACGTTCTCCTTCCAATGAGGAGAATCAAATTCAATTCCCAGCGAGGGCTGGTCGGTACGAATTCCGCACCCGACTCGCTCCGACCAAGGTGCTGACATAACATATCCTCAATGGTAGAAGGATCATGGATCAGAATTCCCTTGCTCTCAGGCTAACTTAGGGAGGTTTTCCTCTCTATCCAACGATATTGCGAGTTAGTTCCATCAAAAAGACCACCACGAAATCAAGTTTCTCCCAATACTTTATTCAGGAATTCCCTTGTCTTCTGGATTGGGTTCAAAATTATAAGGCTACGGAATTGAACATTAGTAGTCGTAAGCCCAAAATTTGGGACAGTTATGAAAAAAAAAGTGTAGT
This sequence comes from Parasteatoda tepidariorum, assembly GCF_043381705.1. Lineage (NCBI taxonomy): Eukaryota > Metazoa > Arthropoda > Arachnida > Araneae > Theridiidae > Parasteatoda > Parasteatoda tepidariorum. Next base: position 4,094 of record NW_027261938.1, on the reverse strand, counting down.
ATTAAATTACTGATTAATACTGTAATTTTATACTGTAATTTGTTTATATTTGTTATTCTTTTACTGTTAATATAATACTGTTTGTTTGCCTGTTGCAGAGTTAAATAAGAAAAATACTTTAAACTTCTTTATCAGTTTGGTTTATAAGTTCGTCTTTACATTTTATTAAAAGTTCTAAATTCTTATTTTCTGCAGTAAACTGTATTTTCAGTCTTATTTTTAAGATTTGTGGGAAAGCGCACTAATTGAAAGATATTTTTACACATTTTCATTAAACTATCAAGTGACAAATTTTTAAGATTTTATTGCACCGTTTTAGTCTAAATTATGCAATACATATGCCAAATTAAGGCTTGAATGAAAATTGCTTTTTGGATTGTGGATTAAAATTCCTTTACCAAAATTGTATTAGATACACTTTGTAAAAAATTTTTACACAACAAAACTGTAGGATGTGTAATTACTGAATAATAAAAAATAACGTAACTCTTTGAAATTGAGTTATTGTTCTGTGAACTTCTTTTTAAAGATTATTCCACTTTAGTTGAAAAAAAAATTCAGAAAACTCAAAAATTATAATTTGAGGTAATATTTGTTCACTATAATAATCCTCGTATTTTGTTTTTCTTATAACAAGGCTTAAATTCTCCTTTTTTTTAAATAAACTCCTCTCTTACTTGAACTCTTAAAATAGTTTTGTCCTTTATTATTATTTTTAGCAAATGCAAAAGTTATATAATTGTTAAACGGAGTTTAACTATGACATTTTAATGTGTTAGCTGATCCAAATAAAATACAACTAATTTCATGTAAAAATTAAGAAAGGCAGAAACTAGTGGATATTAAACATTTTGAAGTATTGAAGAAAGTGCATGCTATATTACAGAGTTATTTAGAAGCATTTCTTGTTTATTTATTTAGTTTTTTTTTCGCACTAAAAAGTTAAGTTTAACAGAATTTTTCATTTATAGAACTTGAAGAATGAAGTGTTTGTTGATGTTATTGAAAAAATAGTGGTCTATCTTTCTGAAGAGGTAATAAATTATTCGATTACAAAACTTAGTTACGTTTAAAAATTTATAACATGTCTTAGTTAGTTTATCCATTTTATATGAATTAATATAAAAAATTAATTTGTCCCCCGTTCTATAAAATGTACGTATTGAAATTGTTTCTTTATTAAGAATGTAAAAATTTATATATTAAAGCACATTTGCTTTAGAAACTTAAAAATGTATTATTTCGTAAGAGCTTTGAATATTGATACAAATTTTGTTGCTTTAGCAACCCACCAATAGTCTTATTTTTCTTTCTACAATTTTTTTCCTTCTACGAGTACATTGCATAAAAGAAAAGAATAGTCTTTTCTTTCATTTTTTTTTACAAATACTTTTTTAATGCAAGGAATATTCGTGCATATTTTATTTTTTCATGCGTTTATTAAAATTTTTTTTATTTATAATGTAAAAAATAATTATTGTAAAGCACATTTGCTTTAAAAACCTAAAATTATATTAGTTTGTTAGAGCTTTCAATATTGTTATAAGTTTTGTTGCTTTAGCAACCCCAACAATAGTCTTATTTTTTTTTCTATAAAAAGAACCAATTTGGAATTATTTTTTTTTAAATTCTGCAAGCGAACGTTAAACTGCGTGTAACTTTGCTAGAAACACTTTTTTATCAATATCTTTTTGATAAGCTAAATAAATTGCCAATTTAGGTTCAGTTGCTATAAGCAACACAGTTGTTTTAAGTTTATGGTTTTTATACTAAAGATAAAGTTGCTTCTCTGACTTAGAATTTTCTATGTTAAATTTTGGACTTGAACAGAGAATAATGTTTTAAAAAACATGCTTAAAATAAGTATTTTGTTTAATGTGAAACGCAAGTGTCTTAAAGGGATTGTCTGGTTATCAGTGCGCAGGACTCGTGTTCNATAATACATTTTCAAAATTATTCACAGATTCTTCATTGAAATTAAATATTTAGGGAGCGTTTCAATGTTTTCAATAGTTTCTGCTTTTAAAAATGTTCCCAAACTTATAATTACACTGTGGAACAAACTATGTGCTGTATTTTTACAAATGCTTGCGAATTCAGTAGTGTGGATTTCAAATCTGAAAATAGTTTCGGTGCTTAAGATATAGATTTTTTAAGAATGGTATTTTTAGGCCATTTTATGTCAAATTTCGCAAGTTTTAAAAATATATACATAACTGAGGATTGCGTAAATATTACTACAGATGGGTCTATAGGAATTTGGGCACAACTATAAGATTATATTTTCATAAGAAACTATTGCCTGAAAAGTCGTCGCACACAGCTAGGGGTACCTATTATGACCTTTTCAGAAGCGCACGGAGAAACATTTCAAACGTAGCGCCCCTAGATGCGTATGATGACATTTCCAGGCGTGGGTTCCTATGCAGTTTAGATCTTGATAGTGTTTCCTAACACCCCTAAATATAATGCGATATTAATTTGACCCCCTGTTGTACATAACGTTTTCTAACTTGTACATTTCTGTTAAAAAAATGGACTAAAAATGTCATCTGAAAGAAAATAATAATAAAAAAAAAGAACGGTAGCTAGAGAGAAGAAACCGATTACGAATTTAAATCAGAGACGTTAAAATATCCACGATACGTTAAATAATCTAATTCAAAAAAATGGTTTTTCATTGATATTTATACTTTTTAAAATAAAAATTTTCAGTAAAATTTGACTCTACAAAAAATAGTTCTTTACTATATAACTGTCTGCATAGAAATAATATATTCCACTAATTCATAGTTTTTAACATCAATATTATTTAATTAAAAATGCTACAGATATAAAGAAAAATATTTGTCGTGAATGTCTGTAAAAATGTGGTTCAATGTTTACGGTTTGCATTGTTAATCTATGCTAATATATATACTTCATGTAAGATTCAATTGAATTTCATGCAAATAAATAAATTCCTTAAATCAAATGGCGAAGACATTAACAATTCTCAAAGACTAGTTTCTTTAAGTTTAACACTTCAAATTTATATAGTGTTAAAAGCTAATTTTTTAAAGTAAGATATAAAGATAATATTTTTTTCTACATAAATTCCTGCTTTTATGTATTAGAAAATTTAAAGACGCTAATTTTCTTTTTCAAAAGTCAGAGTTATTTTTTCTTTTACAGGTCTCTGACATTCTTTAACCTTAACAAAGTAAATACTCTGAAAGAAGAGGATAATCATCATTAATAGTTTTTATCCTCTTTCGTTTTTCAGACAAAATTGCATTCTGAACAGAGCTGAATGTTCCAGCAATTAACAAATATTTGAATTTAAAGTGTTCAAATATTTGATCTTGCTTTGTGTTACGTTCCTATTTACTTTGAAACATTTCGAAGTAATGTAAAAAGAATTTTGGAATTCTTTTCAAATATTTTAAACAATGATTCAGAGTAAAAGCAAAAGAAGCATAAAATTGGATTTTCTATTTAAATAATAAGTGAAATTCGGATGTATTTTGCATTTGATTAAAAGTCAAACACAAATAAAATTTGGTTTTATCATTTTTTATCACAAAATTTTCGTAGCTTGAGTTAAAAATATATAAAGGATTTCATTTTAAACAAATAATTTTTTATTGTATAAATCTTCTAATTGATGAATGTATAAAAAATAAAGGATCACAAAAACAAAAAATAAAATAATTTTCTTGTGCATTCAATGAATGATGATTAACATCTGCATTCTAAATAATGTTGTAAATTGTAGTTAAAACAAAATATTTGTAAAAAAAATAGATCTGCACAAATAACATTATCATTTAAAAGTGCATATCTGACCACTCACGGGCTTCAAAAAAATATGAGCCTCTTTAATGTTAATGAATAGTAATTCGAAACTTGGAAAATTTTCAATAAGGGATATTAAAAAAAGAACATTTTTCTGAATTTTTTTTTTAAAAATATGAATATAATATAAAAAAATATTGAGAAATTATTGATATTACTTTTAAAAGATTGTGCAGTTCCAAATACTTTAATTACTGTTTAATTTTTTATCCATTAGTATACATGGTGTTCCTTAAAGACTGTTTTTAATATTACTT
>NW_027261937.1:0-2967 GCF_043381705.1 Parasteatoda tepidariorum | reverse complement strand
TTGGTCATTGTAATTAATGTCTTATTGTTTTCGCTTCAATCTATTTTTTATATTTGTTGTTCCCCTAAATGTCCTTTATTGCCCGAAACCCTGTTTTTTAATTTTCTCCCATCCCTTGATTTTTCATAGATTTTTATAGAGACTTCACTTTTCAATGTTAACGGTGTTCTATTCTCCATAGCAATTTGTAAGCAAACTTCATGATTTCAGATACAGTTAATTGCATTTAATCACGTGCCATCCAAGTTCTTTTATTAATTTTCTATAAATTAGACCTTATGCTGCTCTATATCTTTTCCAATTCCATGTTGTTTTCAGTTAATATTAAAGTCAGAGTTTACAATTCTTTAATATTTTTTCCTTTCTTCCTTTCCTATTGTACATACATTATTCCAATGCATTTTTTATTATCATTTTACATATGTTAGGGCTATTCATATTTTCTATTAGTAGTTTAATCACATGTTTTTTTTTTCTTAAATTACTTATTGTGTGTACTTTTATTACGACCTAAGTCTTTCATGTATTTTTTTACATAACTTATGGTCAATTAGTATTCTTTTTCCCAATCAAATGATTGAAATATAGAATCAACTCAATGATGGACAGCTTCAGGCCAACTATTCAAGACCGGTACTAATTAATAAATTGCTATATCTACTCTCACCACTTTAATTTATATCATTAAGTTTGATTATGTTTCATTAGCACAGCGATGACCTATCACCTTAATGTAATTATTTACATTGCTGTAACACTCCATGGCCCATTGTTATTCCTCTTTATTTCTTCTTCTTCTTATCTATCTTCAGTATAGTTATTGATCTATCTTTTATTTTATTTTAACTGATACATATTTTAGTTTTCATTTATTCTCATGTTTTGTGTGCTGTTGCCAGTGGCTCAATACTAGTTATCATAGTTTGTATCAATTAACTAGGATTGTCTAGCACTGTCTAGCTTCGTCTTCGACTATATTAGTTTTTTGTTTAGTGTATTTCTATTAATGCTTTAGTTCTTGCAATTATCATATTAATTAACATTGATAATGTAATGATCTTAATATTTTTGTCTCTGCCTAGCGCCGCAATAACGTTTTTCTTTATTTATTGCATTTACAGTTTCATTGCTGTAATTCTCTTGGTCAATCATAAATTTACAATTTATTGACACGATGGTAGAATTCTTAAACTAGACTGATAGGTTTTTTAGCCCAAACAATATATCTTAATTCACATAAGCAATACTTTATTGTTTTAGCTCATGTTTTCATTCAGCCTAGCGCTGCCATTAAGCGTAAATACCCCACGATTTCCTCATAACTTGTTTTTATGCACTTAATGCAGTGTTATCATAATTTTCGACTGTTTCACTAATCTTTGAATCACTGGCATCGGCGCACACTAGCATCAATGAAGCATCACATCAAATCAAATTTTTAAATAAAAATTTTTACATCTTTCTTGGAATGATTTTTTCTGGGTAACTGGTTGGGACTCACCATCGCCATTTAAAATAAAAAAATTAAAAAATTGGTAACTAATACTTTAGTTTCTCGAAACGTCATTTTCCTCTGACGTATTGACTCTACGCATTGACTGACAAAAATCTCTGCTTACATATTGACTACCTTCTTTCATGGCTAATTCACAAGTTACAGACAATTGTCAAAACCCTGCAAGATCAACAAGATCCCAACGCAGAGTTACACAAACCTTTCAAAGAATTTACTACAATATCTCACTCACAGAAACTCCTTCCAGACCAAAAAATTCTCATCGAAAAGATAATAAAATCATACAATGTCCTGATACTAATACATCACCTTCAGTAATCGTTGATCTCACCTCTGTCTATGAACATACTTCTCCGGTAACTATCTCACTCACAGAAACTCCTTCCAGATCGAAAAATTCTCATCGAAAAGATAATAAAATCATACAATGTCCTGATACTAATACATCACCTTCAGTAATCGTTGATCTCACTTCTGTCTATGAACATACTTCTCCGGTAACCAACGACTACATCATCAGTGATACTCAACTTCTACCAACAAAAATACCTCCATCATGTCACAGACTAAAACGGATATCGANTGCAAATAATAGAGAAAAACGTCAACTACAGCTATCATAAGAAAATATTCCTTCCGCAGGAACCACGATCTGCTTGCATCAACGCAATTCAACAAATAAGGAAGATAACTTCGGAACAAGAAACTCATGACTTGATAAACTCTAGAAACTTCCAAACATCCTTAGACAAGAAAATTGACGACATACGAATAAAACTTGCTGACTTTTCATTAAATGTTCACTCCTCAAAACTACTAAATCAAATTGAAGAGAATCTAAAGACCATCAACGCAAGACTCGAAAAATTAGAAACCTCCATCAATGTTGATGTTCCACGAGTAATAATACCACCAAAACCAATAATAGTAAGACCACAAGAAGACTGCTCCACAACTGATATCGTGGAAAGGCTGATTCAAGAAGTACCTAAACTGCCCGTGAAAAAAGTCTATAGAAACAGCAAGAAGTTAGAACTAAAGTTTCATAACAATCAGCATAAAGAAACGGTCCTCTCAACCTTACAAAAGACAGGTATCCAATATCACGACAAAGACGTAAAGTTGTTCTCTCCAATTCTTCTTAACACACCTATCACATTCACAGAAACTGAGATTATTGACTTGATAAAAATCAATGGCGATTTCGACCCAGCCTACGATATCATCAAACTGACCAAAGAAATCCCACATAAAAGAGATAATTCTAAGAGACACATCATTATAAGATTATAAGAGTCAACAGAAAACTCTCCATCAAGCTTTTGAATCTTAATTATTTCCACGCTGGTCTACAACGTTGCACAATTAAAAAAAGACTGGTCTTATTAAGGAGCAGAAAATGCCAGACAATAGGCCATCACGAAAACACATGTACTGAGTCACACTGTTAT
>NW_027261936.1:0-2968 GCF_043381705.1 Parasteatoda tepidariorum | reverse complement strand
GTTACATGATCTTATGAAAACACAAAAAAAATGAAAAAAAATTGTAATAAAATAGTGAAAACAATTCTATCCCTTGCTTATAAACGCTACGCAAAAGCAATTTGGTGACAGAGCAGGTTTGACTTAAAAGTTTCCGCCAAGAATGCCAAGCGGTGCCGAAACCGTGAGCATTTCCGTAAGTGCGTGCGGGGTCCTTCTTTAGGACTGGTTTTGGTGGGAGAAAAAGAGATTTCTTTCTTCGGTCTATTGTATTAGCCCTAGAGTGAAGAGAAATGAGCATTCGCACATGAAACATCGTTTAGAGCGTTCGATTCCTTTTTTTAATCTTTTCTCGTTTTCAAAAGCTTCTGTTTTAGAAAAAAAATCAACAAATTTATTTGTGTTGTAAATTTTTTATTTTATTTTTCCTCTTTTAACTTTTTTGAATTTTGAGAAATGCCTTTTAAATTTAAAAAAAGGTGAAGCTTTAAAATCACAAGTGCGTAAAATTCTGCACAATGTGTTAAACATGTTTTGCTGATGAAGCTAAGGAAAAAGCCCTTAAATTACTTCTCCATCAACCAGCTCAAAGAGCATGACAAATGGCTGCTATCGTATTAATAATTACGTGCGAAACCTAAATTTTACACAGTTAATCAACATCCTAACAAACAAAAACGGACACAAAAATACGATAAATTATTAGTCATAATTAAGAAATTCATTAATTATTAAATTTAATAACTTGATTAAATTGTCCCTTTTTATGTTTCAGCTCTCTTTTGATTTTCATCGATACTATTTGTCCAAATACAATGACAAATTGAAATTGTTATTTCTATGAATAATGATTGATAAATAGAATATGTATGGAAATTGTATAAAATTGTTTAAAGCAGATCAATGTTTTATTAATAAATAACTCACCTATAAATTTATCACACATAGTAAATTAGTTATTAAGAAAAAAATAAATGTGCTAATAAAAACTGTTTTTAATAAATAGTGAGAAAAACTATACAGGTTACAATAAATACGAATAAGAAAACGTAATTTAAGCAAAAAAAAACTTAGATAATTTCAGATGGTTTGATAGGTGCTGATAAAAATCATCGTTGATAGTTTTAGATTTCATCCTAGTTGCGGTTACTTGCTTTTCAGTTTCAAAAAAAAGAAAATAAATAAATAATAAAAACAAAGATATTTATGTGGCTGAGTCAGCCAATCTGGTATACTTCCCATACAAACAATCATCGAAGCTACCCTCCCTAAAATGCCCTCTTCTTCTTTCTATAGCACCAGACTGCCCCAGACTTTGTGGCGGTCAGAGTACCTATCGTAGACAAACAGTAGTCAGATGATATTTCTGAGAAAAACTCCTATTCCATTTTGCTACAACAAAAAAAGTTTCTCACCAGTGAAAACACAAACAGTAAAGACAGCTTTGGAAAAATTAAAAACTTTTTTTTAAAAAATATATTAAAAGAATGAGGTTTGTCACCAGTATATGAATAAAACTACAATAAATTAGATGGACCTTAAGTGAAAAAAAAAAAGAAGAAAACTTTTAAAACAAAACAAGAATATGGCTTTTAAATAGCGTGAACATGACTGTTAATAGTTCAATAATTCTTTCTTGAAAAATTTTAATTACATATACTACATAAGTAAAGTTTCTCACTACTATGAAGATGACTATGTTGAGTCAAACCACCTCTTAATGAAAAACTTGTTACATATACAACAAGAATTAGGCTTTCCACCAGCATGAACACGACAGTGTCTGATCAGACTACCTTTAAGTGAAAAAATGTTATTACACACACATATATAATAAGGCTTCTCACCAGTGTGAACCCAACAGTGTTTTCTCTGATAACTTTTTAGTAAAACAACTTTCATTACATTAACTACAAGAACAAGGTTTCTCCCCAGAATGAACACGACAGTGTTTACTCAGAGTCACTCTATGTGAAAAACTCTTATTACATATTTTACAAGAATAAGGTTAGGGGTCTGAATGAACACGACCATGTGTAGTGAGATGACTTTTTCGTGAAAATTTTTTATTACAAATACTACAAGAATAAGGTTTCTCACCAGTATGAATACGACTGTGTTTTGTCAGATTACCTTTCAGTGAAAAACCTTTCTTACATATACTACAAGAATAAGGCTTCTCACCAGTATGAACACGACTGTGCACTTTCAGACTACCTTTTAGTGAAAAACCTTTAGTACATATACTACAAGAATAACGCTTCTCTCTAGCATGAGCATGACAGTGTCCATTTAGATGCCATCTTTCTGAAAAACTCTTATTACATATACTACAAGAATAAGGCTTCTCACCAGTATGAACACGACTATGTGCAGCGAGACCACCTTTTTGTGAAAAACGCTTTATACATATACTACAAGAATATGGCTTCTCACCAGTATGAACACGACTGTGTCTAGTGAGATGACATTTTAGTGAAAAACTCTTATTGCATATACTACAAGAATAAGGCTTCTCACCAGTATGAACACGACTATGTGCAGCGAGACCACCTTTTTGTGAAAAACGCTTTATACATATACTACAAGAATAAGGCTTCTCACCAGTATGAACACGACCGTGTGGAGTGAGATGACTTTTTAGTGAAAAACTTTTATTACATATACTACAAAAATAAGGTTTCTCCCCAGTATGAACACGACAGTGTTTATTCAGAGTCACTCTTTCTGAAAAACTCTTATTACATTTACTACAAGAATAAGGCTTCTCACCGGTATGAACAAGACTGTGTCTTTTCAGACCACCTCTTAATGAAAAACTTTTATTACATATACTACAAGTATAAGGCTTCTCACCAGTATGAACAAGACTGTGGTCTTTCAGATTACCTTTTAGTGAAAAATTCTTATAACATATACTACAAGAATACCCTTATGAAAAAATCGAGGTATAAATGAGGAATAAACGAGGTATATTTTAAAGGTATAA
>NW_027261935.1:0-2974 GCF_043381705.1 Parasteatoda tepidariorum | reverse complement strand
GTGTCTTAACGATCAGTCCACTGCAGGATGGCAGAATTTGAAAGATCAAGTTTAAAGCTGTAAGAAATGGCTTTTGTTTTTCCCATGCAAAATACTGCTCAACCAAAATGATATAACAAGTTATAAGCTTTTTTCCTTTTCAATCAATACCACTAAAATTGAAAAAAGCATTTGTTCATAAATACTTTCAAATAATACTTTTGACATAGAATTAGTAGGTTCATAGGGTTTCCATAATTTTTTCCAACCCCTATAATACATATGGGATATTATGAATGGTTCAGAATCTTATAATTGATATTTTCTGGAAGAAATATGGGGCATGGGAAAAACCGTATAAATGTGTATATAATAGGAAAAACTTATTACGAACATATTATAATTAATGAGGATTTTCTTTTCTGAATCGATGATAATGTTTTTTGTTTTATTTCTCTTTTAAGGTCACCAAATGATATTTCACTGGGGAGAAAACAAATAAGTTAAGAGAATGCCTAAATAACAATCGGGCATTTTTGTATTTTTTTTTTTTAGTCTTTACGCTATGCAAATCTTCTGAAACCTAAAACAATAAAAACAAATATTGTTTATTATCAGTAGCAATCAATTATTTTTCTTTAGATTACTGATCTGAATTTTTCTTACTTAAGCACGATTGAATTTTTTTTTTTACAAAATGTAAACAGGAACTCTTGAGAGAAAAATATTTATTGTTTTTTCTTCCAGTGTTCCAGTCGCTGTGATGGAGGACTCCGAAAAAGGGATGCAGTGTGCCTGGATACAGTATCTAAACACGTTGTTGTGGAAGAATTATGTGACTCCTACCGAAGACCTATCACTGTAGAGCCATGCAACACAGAACCGTGTCTAGATTGGATTATTTCTGAGTGGAGCGAGGTAGGAAAACACACTGTAAAGAAATACAACACTCAAAAATAGAATCTTGCTGATTTCCATAAGAGGTTAACACATAAGTCTTCCTTTCGAAAATCGGCAAGTTTCTAAATATATCTATATAAGTGATGACAAGCCGACCGGACTGTGTAGGGGTAAAGGTACTGGCCTTGCATCAGGAAGGTTTGGGGTTCGAATCCCGGTCGAGGCATGGATGTTCTTTTAATCTCTGTACTATCTGTTCTTATTATAGGAGCAACGTTGGCCCGCCTAATATGGTGCCCCTTAAAAAGTGACCAACAAATCTGCCCTGTAAATACCTGAATTGACGAAATGTTAACACAGGTGGGCCTTAGAAATAAAAAAAGGGACAGTACGAAGTTAAAGATTTGGAAGTGAAAATATCTTTTTATGTAAGGTATTTCGTGTTTACTGCTCTTAATATACATATTTAAAATTCTTGTCGAATTTTTTTGAGAAAACATAAATTAAAATTGAACATAATTTAACATCAGATGTGATGGAACATACGGCTCCCCTCAACATTTCAGGTGAAGTTTAAGTTGTTTATCTATATAGATTCCTATCTATCCTTTTTTTCAGTGTTCTTCAAAATGCAATGAAGGAGAAATGCACAGAGATGTCACGTGTCCCATAAGCAGTCACTGCAATCCAAACACGAGACCTGAAGAGAAGGCGACTTGCATATTGCGACCTTGTATTGATTGGGTAGATGGACCATGGAGCCAGGTGTGATTTTTTTATATTTTGTGACTACAGTTTTATAACATGAACTTTGTATGTTTTAATTAACAGTATATAAAATCAGTGATTTCAGAGAAAGAATATATTTTTTATAACACAAATATGCAGTTGATAAAACAGCTCCAGTAAGCTCCCAAAATATACCACTCGATGTGACAACGGCTTAAGGCGTCAAATTTATACATAGACCGCTCAGTGGTAATTTGACTGGAAAGATTACTGTTATTTTCAGCTTTTAACTAAGTTTCATATCACCTTTCTCGAAAATATAAACACTACAAGCGGAATCTCGTCAATCGTATTCTGTAAATTATTTTCATGTATCTAATTTTTCTTGAGACGCGCGTATGTCAGATTTAATTCAGTCTAAACACAGGCATAGTGCTTCATAAGTGGTTCATAAAGAAATATACTATTTCATTGTAAAATATTATATGCTACCTGCAATAGAATTGCTTGAGATTATTTTAAGTTTTGTTAGAAATAGTCATGGATATACTATGTGTAATTTCTTAGCAATACGATACACATCGACCCGCTAATCTTTTCCCACCCATACGCATTTTAAGATATTTAAATCTAATCCTTTCAAAGTGACTGTGATACGATGTTTCAGCTCAGTTAGATAAGTAGGGAGACGGGTTGATGCGTCATTACCGGATAAATAAATGGGGTACCGGCTCGATGTGTGTCATGTGGCTAAGGAGTCACACGACACTCATCGATATATTTGTTCTGACTTTAAAATTAATTGCGTTTGAAAAATATTTATCTCAGATTGGAAACATTAATTAATGTTCAAATTATTTCAATTCTATCTGTCAAATATCAAATAAATATTGTGATTCTTTATAGAAATTGTTTTATAATTTTAATTTATTAATGAACAATATTTTTCAGTGTTCCACAACGTGTGGTGGAGGGGTTCAAATCCGACACGTGAAATGTATCAATATCACCTCGCAAGGTCCAGCAACTGGATGTCCAATAGAAATGAAACCCAATCATAGACAACCCTGCAACCTTGATCCTTGTCCGGACAGTAAAGCTGGTACGATCATCAACGTTATCTTAATCTATACATCAAATTTAAAATAAACATCTGTTCATTTAATTTTAAATGTGCCTATATAAATGTATACTACTCAAAGCAATTAAAGGATATTGTATGAAATAATAGTATAAACAAATTTTTTTAATACATAAAATGGAAAAAGAGTCACAAAAGCAATGTTTTCTTATTTTCAAACTTGGCAGTATGCAAAAATTTTTAGTCTGACGGCGAAAACGACGATTTAACGGCAGCGAATTTGAG
>NW_027261934.1:0-22180 GCF_043381705.1 Parasteatoda tepidariorum | reverse complement strand
AATTGAAAAGTTCTTCTCTTTCAAAAAATGGAATTGAATCGTGAACATTTTCGTGCCATTATTTTTCATAACTTTCGACGTGGATTGTCAAGACAAGAGTGCTTCGATGAACTTAATTCTTTATTCAGCGATAAAGCGCCATCCTACAGCACTGTAAAAAATTGGTATAACGAATTTAATCGTGGTCGATGTTCGATCCAGGACGAATCCCGTGCAGGTCGTCCAAAATCCGTTGTTGTGCCAGAAAAGATCGATGCTGTGCGTGAACTGATAAAGCAAGATCGTCATGTGACATACCGTGAGATAGAGGCGTCTTTGGACATTAGTATGACTAGCATCAATAAAATATTGCATGAACATTTGAGCGTAAAAAAAATTTGTTCGCGTTGGATCCCGCATAATCTGACAAACGCTCAAAAAAAGGCTCGTGTCGATTGGTGCAAGGAAATGTTGGAAAAATACGTTCAAGGTACATCAAAGGCTGTGTATAACATCTACACAGGTGACGAATCATGGATCTATGCATATGAGCCGGAAACAAAACAGCAATCAACTGTATGGGTCTTCCAAGACGAGGCAAAACCAACAAAAGTTGTTCGAGGAAGAAGCACATCGAAACAAATGATTGCCTGTTTCTTCGGCATTAACGGTCATGTGGCAACAGTGGCGTTAGAGCAACGCAGGACGGTCAATTCTGAATGGTACACGACCATTTGTTTGCCAGAAGTCATCGGAGAAATTCGAAAAAAGCAGAAGAACAGGCGAATCATTCTTCATCATGACAATGCGAGCTCTCACACATCGACTCAAACAAAGGCATTTCTGACGGAGCGAAAGATCGAACTGATGGGTCATCCGCCGTACAGCCCTGATTTGGCACCCAATGACTTCTTCTTATTCCCACACATCAAAAATAAATTACGTGGACAACGATTTTCGACCCCCGAAGAAGCGGTTGATGCATTCAAAACGCATGTTTTGGAGTTACCTCAATCGGACTGGAAAAAGTGCTTTGAAAATTGGTTCAAACGCATGCAAAAGTGTATTGATCATCATGGAGAATATTTTGAAAAACAATAAAACCAATTTCGATCCTACATATTTGTTTTTTTCATTATTAGGCCAGAAATATAAATAGCAACCCTCGTATAATGCTTGATATGATAAATATTCTATATTTATATAATATATAGTCCGATTTGTCCAATCGTCGAATTTATATTATCTATCGTCTCAGTTAACCAATTAACAAGTGCAAACTGGTTTCAGTCACGTAAAAAACAACAATGCTGCATAATATCACCTGATAATTAAATATTGCACATAGAATCTTATAATGCGTCGAATAATTTGACCCGGGACTGTAGGAGGTGTTGGTTAAACTCTACGTAACAGTAACGGTGTTCATACGCTTCTTCATTCGACTTTTTTCTCCACGAAAACTAGAGAGTGTAAATTTTTGCGTTGACCGTATTTAGAAACAGTTTCAAGAAAAGCTACATCTTCCTTAAATTCTTTATTTTTAACAAAAAGTTAATAATTAATCTCAAACTAATTAGCATATCTAAGGTTAGCTACTCGAACTAATAAGATTGCAACTTAAATCCGATCATTAGATTAAAAATTATTACGAAGTTATTTGCTTAACCCTTTTTTCAAAATGGGTGTTGTTTAGAGTTTAATGGCGTGAAAGTCATTTGAAAGTCATCACACTTTTCAACTGTGTTCAAGAGTAATAGTAAGCAGAGCACATGCGTTGCTATGGCGACAGCTGCTGTTTGATAATTTTTTTTCTAGAATTATTATTTTTCTTTTTTAATTTTTTTATGCATTAAGTGGGTAAGTTTATTTTTGAGCTATGGCAACAGAGAGATCCCATAAATACTTCTAGAGTTGTGAATAAACGAGAATTTCTTCATTTGAACGATATTTTTGTTTTTATTGTTTTAATTAAGAAGCAGAAATTCTAACCAACAGTTCAAACTGGACCGTTTTCAATACTAATTTAGGTGAATATCAAAAATAAAGAGGGTGAAAAAAAAATTAGACAGCAACCATTTTGACAATGGTTGACCTGTGATCGCCTTTCGGAGAAATGTTTCTTATTTTGAATTGTGCTTACGTTGAGAAATAATATTAACAAATTTTTAAGCAAATATTTTCAACTTTTTGAAAGGAAAGGGCGACTTTCTTAAAGTTAGCTGGCAAGAATTACTTTGAACGTCAAAATAAATTTGTATGTCCTCAGTTTTTTGTTCATTTTTGAAAAACCAAGTAAACTGCTGTATTTTTTTAAAAATTGTGTTTATTATACAAGCAACCGAAGTAAAAGAGGAATAGTCTTTGTAATTTGTATTGCAGTAATTTTTATTTAGCACCAAATTATGTTATGAATTTTAAGAGATAAACAAATAACTTTAAAGTCGTTAGAATTCTGACAGTTAGAAACAAAATTTTAATATTTCTAAGTGTTTTTTTTAAAAAAAAATACATAAAATGTCGGAATTTTTGGAGTTTTGATCCGATTCGAAGTTGGAATGGTATCTGGCTTCGGTCAGTTTTTCAGAAAATTAATTATTTTTTAAAATTGTTATTATTTAATAAACTTCAATATTTCTTCAGTCTATGACAGTTTCTAAAAAATTACTATGTAAAATTTTGAAACAAATGCATTGCATTTTTCTCTGGCACTATTTGTAAAAGCTTTTGCTATGGCTTTTTTAAATATGCTGCTAATTTAAGCCAATAAAATTTTGCTGGATAGTTAATTGCAACAGAGTACAGTAGGCCAGCATCCAAGGTCTCGTGGCCAAAATTAGCATTTGATACAATTTGTTTCAAAATTTGGGGTTTTTTATTTAGGGGTTTTAATGTGCTGGTAAATTGAAATATCCACACAAAAAAATCAAAATGGTGACTGAAATATGGAGAGCAAAAATTAAAAAAAATAATATAGTACGGTTAAATAATTAATTATAGCAATGAAAATATAATGATTTTCGTAATTTTATATTAAAAATAAAAAGCAAATAATATTTCCGAAGTAATATTAAAAATTCCTGCGAATTAAATAAAGCGAAAACATGAAAAAAAAAACATAATTTTTGTTTTTCGGTATATTTAGTTCACCTTTTCAATACGGACAAAATGGGGAAGGTAGAAACATCAAAGAAGACAACAAAAAAAGTTTAGCTAATTACTTCGTGGAACTTTTTGGAACTAAAATTCGAACGTCATTCAAACATTGTAAAATGTCAAATGATAAGATAAACTGTAAGTTTGTCAAGAGTATTAATGAATCCAACAAATTGAAAAATTGTACTATAATTTCAGACTAATTACTCTGATTAGAATGTAACAGTAAGGAGAAATTCCTATATATATTTCTGAAATAAAAATTTTAAAGTTACATTAAAAAAAAAAAAATTAACATATTTTTCATTACACTGTACTCTCGTCGGTCCGAAAAGTAAATTATAATGTTTGGAATGATTATGAATATTTAATTTGGGCTATATTAAAACTGCCTACACATATTTTAGTTGAAAATTAAATTATTGATTTTTGGCCAAAGATCATGGTGTTCTGACCCACAGTGTACTGTGACCGTTTCATTTCTTAGTGTTCTTTCTTGCCACTACGAAGTATTCTGGGAAACATTTGAAACTCGAATAAAAATGAATACTGAAAATTATGAGATGGATTTTGCGGCATATTTTCATTACTATCATTTTACAATCATATTTAAAACTATTTTATAGAACTTTCAAATCAAGTTTCTTGACTGCACATTATAAAAGACACATATTTTCATTATAGAACCTTGTAAGAGTTTAAGACCTTGTAAAATGAACACAAGCTTTTTATTAGGACCTCTCCGAGTTGATAAATAAATGTTAAAATTATTCGGTTTATTTAACATTCTTCTAAGAATGTTAAATAAATTGGTAAAAATAAAATTAAAAAACCTTCTAAATGAGAAAAAAATTCTTTTTTTTTCGAAAAATAGGATTGTTAAAAGTACTTTTATTTCGAATCAGTCACTTTAAATAATAAGACAAATGTATTCTTAAGTATTATATAACAACTTTAATTCTTTTTTGATATGATTATACATAACTTTAATATTAGAGCATAAACAACTCGCATGACTGCCTCTATTTTGAAGAACCAGGACTACTAGTTGTTTTATCTTCTCCAGAACTCGATACCTCGATGCCAATTTCACTACTTGATTCTGTCCATCCACTACTGGAAGAACCTTCCCCATCTCCAGTACTTTCACTATTACCTTCATTACTTCCCCTTGTCTCATCATTTTCTGAATTATTTTCACTCTCACCAGAAGCTCCCTTGCATTCTGGGTCATCAGTGGATTTTTCAGAACCAGATTCTTCCTTGCTGGGTTCATCACGGCTATTTCTCTTTCTGTGAGGTTTTGCATTGCATGCCACAACAACCACAGTGGCCACAATAAGAAGGATCTGTCAAGTTAGGATATTTTAATCAAATGTAAATTTGTCAATAAATAATATAATTGTAATAAGTGTTTTCAATATTTATTTGTATCATTTATAGTAATTTATTTGTAAATAAATAAATAATTGCCAATACGTAGTTTACAAAATAAAAAAAAATAAGTGTTTATCGTATTTAAAATTTACACATCTAAAAAATTTCCTTTCATGTCACTGTTATTGTTTATAAAATTTTGTATATTTTACCAAAGAATGTTTCGTTGTGGATTCATATATTCTTCGCATTTAGTAAAGGAATGTCCAATGACAATATGACACTTGACTGAGTTTTTGGAAGCTTTATTGCCAAGGAAAATAAAAAGCTATAGTTTAAGTTCCTCACACTTGAGGCAAAACTATAATTTTAAACAATAAATAACATCTTGGGATAAAGAGTTATCCGTTTTTTAGAATGGCTAATGAACTTGAGTATTTCAAAGACATTTTTTTTAAAAATTCACAGTGTGGCTGAATTTTTTCACCTGGAAGATCCATTTTTTATAAATATATAACCGTCGTAGAACAGTCGACCCAATTTTATCGGTTTACGACAAAGTTCAAATCCGTACCCTTGTAATTTTGAACCCTATCCAGAAAACAAAGGAACTCCTGGATCAAGTATTGGGAGAAATATGGCATCGTTGAGAACTTTCTGATGGAACTAACCCTCATTTGCGTTACATGGAGAGGAAGACCACGAGAACCTCTAACAGTTAGCTTGACGGCAAAAGGATTCTAACCCATGATCCGTCTACCACTGAGGATATTTCACGTCAGCACTGCTGTCGGTATAAGCCGTATGTGGATTCGTATCGAACAGCCATCACCGGAAGAAGAGCTATTTGCAATTCCAGTTAGAGAAAATCGGAGAGCAATAATAAGAACGACTAGAAATCCTTTTGGATCTTCCCGCGCATGTTCAAATTCTGTCAAATGCGAGACGTTATTTTTGAGCCGTGCTGCCTCAGGGGATAGAGCTTGGTCTTTCAATGAGGTGAACCTGGTTCGAATCCCAGCGATAGTTGGTCGATACGAATTTCGCAACCGGCTGACACAGACAACTGTGGTGACGTAAAATGTCTCAGTGGTAGACGGATCATGGTTTAGAGTCCCCTAGCCGTCAGGCTAACAGTGGGAGGTTTTTGTGGTTTTCCTCCCTATGTCGCACAAATACCAGTTAATTGCATCTTAAAGCCCTCCACGAACAATTTTTTCCCTATATTTGATCCAAAAGCTCCCTTGTATTCTTGATTGGGTTCAAAATTGCAAGGCTGCGGAGTTGAGCATTATTAGCCGTAAGCACAAAAAGCTGGGTCTGCTGTTCCAGGACAGTTATTAAATAAGAACGGTATGGAAAAACATTCCAGATAATGCCCTGGACTGTCGTGACGATGATGATTTGTTTTATAAGAAATGACTAACTGCTTTGAAAAATACACTGTGTCTCAAAAATGGCGGACTACTTAAAAAAAAAGACATAAAAAGCGAGAGAAAATAGAAAGTTTTTGTATTTTTTAAGGCCGTCCACATTTTGCTTTATTCTTAGAATTGAGATCAGTTACTATCAAAACAAACTATCAAATTGTTTAGAAACTTTTCTAAAACAAAATTTAGAAATTACGTTTAAAAATATTGTTGTAGAAAATACATTCTTTCGAAAGGTTACCTTAAAAATTATACGAAAATGTAATAGTGCTGTAAATATAACTAACGAATTGTTATCTGCAGCTATACAAGCCATGGATAGTGTAAAAATAACCTATTAACAAGTTATCCTCTAGTGTAAAATTATTTTAAGTAAAGAAATGTGGAGCTCTCGTATTATAATAAACCACACGTTCATTCAGGAATGTTCTATTAAAGCTCTATAGAGAAGCGTGATTGTTCTAAAGTAACTACGTGAACGTATAGCATGCTACACTCTTAGAAATTTCACGAAAAAAAATTGTTAAATAGCAACTTATTGAATTATTATTTTACCATATTTAATCGAAACAGTCAAATAACCGTAAATAAAATGGCAATCAAACTGGCAAGCTTGAGAAAAACTGTTTATTAACTGCTTTTACCTAATACGGTAAAACAACCAGAATTTTATCGCGCCCACTAGAACCACCTGATGAAGCTACTTAGCTCTTTGCAACTGCGCACATATTATAGCCGAGCGGGCTTATCTGTCTATCTCAAGACCGGCAGATCTGGAGTTCGAGTCCTAGTGGTGACACCACACTATTTTCTCCATTCTCTTCAACACATGAAGAATTTCGATTCTTCGACACTCTTCTATGCCCATTACCTTACGAAAAGCCGAGCTCCTATGTCTAGTTAAATAATTAGTTTTTTTTTTTACGTTTTAGAAAAATGCTAGTTGTAAATGGTCAAAAAACAGTATAGTTTTGTATTCATGGTTTTATAACCATACTTTTTGTAAATGGTTTCAAAACCAAAAAGGAAAAAAAATGTTCTTTACCGTAAACTTTACGATTAATCGGACAGACAGCTGAGAGTAATTTTACCATCATTTTCGGATGAAAATTTTAACAGTGCAGTAATAGATGATTAAATAGCATTACATTTTTCGTTCTATCTAAGAACCATTCTTATATTAAATGTTTTCATCAGAAATAGTTATATCGGAAAATAATTAAAAAAATAGTTACTCACTAAAGTTAGCTTCATGTTGATTCTTCTTTCCTCAAAGATCTAATATCAAGTATCAATAACAAAATATAATATTGATCTCAATTTATACTCCCAAATTTGTTTTCATTCCGTGACTTTTTTTCCAGGGATAACAGATTTACTGATTCCGAAAACCACCCCTTTAGTGCGAGATACCTTCAATTATTTGATGAAGAACAATGAACTGTGGAATAATAAACACTGGTTGCGTTCCAACTTTGCGTGTGACAAAGATTCAGGATGTTGCAGAGTTGCAGTGCGTTCCATTCATGAATCAATACGGAAGAATATTTACTGCTAAAGGAAGTGATGTACGCACAATACTTTCAAAGAAAAACATACAAATATTATTTAGTTGGAGTAAACACGTGCAAATCAATAGGGAAAAAAGACACTTTCTGACAAAATGATGAAAATTTGATTCGAATTCTTTCATTTTTCCTATTAAAAGTTAATTAAAAATATTATATTATATNAATTTTCAGGTTTACAACTACTAATGTTCCTCTACGTAGCCTTATAATTTTGAACCCAATACGGAAGACAAAGGAACTCTTGGATCCAGTACTCAGAGATATTTGCCTTCGTGACTGACTTTTTTATGGAACTAACCGCATTTGCTTTATATGGAGAGGAAGACCACGAGAACCTCCCATGGTTAGCCTGACGGCAAGGGGACTCTAATCCATGATCCGTCTACCACTGAGGATATTTCATGTCAACACTGTGGTTGGTGCAAGCTGGACGAGGAATTCGTATCGACCAGCCATCGCTGGTATTCGAACTCGGTTTGTCTCATGGGAAAGTGAATGCTCTATCCCCTGAACCATCGCGACTGAAACATAAAATACGCAGTATTTGCTTTTTTATTTTATTTTTTATTTTAACTGAAACAAATGAAAAGCAAATACGTTGCGACTTTCATAGGTAAAGCCGAGTAGAAAAGAAAAGATTCGCCTCTGACCCAATCTGCAGATTGTCACAGAGAAAGTTCTGAAATTTGAATTCAAGATGTTCTGTAAACACCACCCTTATTATATATTTTTACCATTTGTCAACTAGAAAACTGGAATTCAACGACAACCTATTTTTAAAAAATTAACTACAAAAATTTTTGACAGATGGCGCTGCTCTTTTCTGAACTGTAAAACAATGCTTCCTCATCATGTTGAATCCTCGGATTGCACCTCGCGGTTGTTAAAAGTAGTGATTATTTAAGAAAACGTAGTTTTATAGTTATCTACGTTAGAAATGCCATCTACTGACGGGTTTTGAAATAAATTTTGGAAATTGCTGAAAGTAAGTTATCTGGTTAACTCAACAACCATATGACTCAGTCTCACCCACGTTTTAAAATTAATCACGAACTTCTTCAAACTACGGATTTTGTAATTGTTTTAAAATAAGTTGAGATTGATTCATCTCGTTATTCAGGTAATTGTTATGCAGGTTCGAATTAGTAGTAAATGTGCCCTAAGTTTGTGAAAATGTAATTCAAACAAATTGATGTAGAATTATTTCTATATATTGTCTTTGTCTATTTTTATTTTATTTTATGGTCGTTGAGCAGCCAACCCAATTTTTGAGTTTACGACTACTAATATTCATCTCCGGAGCTTTGAAATTTTTAACCCAATACAGAAAACAAAGGAGCTCTTGGATCCAGTACTGAGAGATATTTGCCTTCGTGGAAGACTTTTTGATGGAACTAACCAGCATTTGTGTTACATGGAGAGGAAGACCATAAGAACCTCCCACGATTAGCCTGATGGCAAGGAGACTATAATCCATGATCTATCTATACTGAGGATATTTTATGTCAGCACTGTGGTCGGTACAAGTCGGATGAGGAATTCGTATCGACCAGACATCGCCGGAATTCGAAGTTCACATCATTGAAAGGTGAAAGCTCTGTCACCTGAGCCATCACGGCTCTGTTTTTCTGTATTATAATTTACAAAGCTTTCTGGACGCTACGGATAGCATTTAGGACCTCATGCTCTGATTTTCGTTTTTTTTAATCTTTTTACCCTTGTATTTTCTTTTTGTCTCTAAAACATCTGATTTTTCCGAGATTTTCTAACAGAAAGAATTTTTTCCAAATAATTAGAAAGCAAAGTTTATGAAAGTTCTTTTAGAAATTTTGCTGCCAGTTTTTTGTTTGTTTTAGGAAGACGATGGTCAGCATACGCATTCCAAGCATTTTATCAAATGCATGGATGTATATACCTCGGGAAAGGGGCTATATATATATATATATATATATATATATTCACATCAAGTTATGATAATCTTGAGTATTACCCAAGAAATGTTGCAAAATTTTAAAATTAAAAATTTTTAAAAGAAATACATTTTTTTAAGAGTTAAAATTTCCCAAAATGTTTCTTCTGTGATTTAAATTGTTTTTACTTTTTTTACCATGTTTTTATGAACTGGCTTTTCATTATTAACAATTGAGTTCTATCATGAAAGCTTTTAACCACCTTTCAACTTTCTAGAGCTTTTAAATATTTCCAGGTTTCCGATAAAAATACCTAAATGTTGGTTTCAATAGTTTTCCAATCATTATAATTTATCGTCATTGAATCAGCATTGAATCAGCTCTCTATATTAAAAAAAATAAGATGCTATGGTTAAATTGGATGTTCAACTTTACATTACATTCTCTTTTACAGTGCAAAATCCTTAAGATTTAGAAACTTTGAAGTGAACGTGTGTAGAAAAATGAAGTAAGATGTAATAAACAAAAATTAGCATTCGACATTTAGTGCGAGAAATTTCAACTGTTAAAATTGTAGTAAAATATAACCCAGGAAAAAATAAAGTGCCCAGCTTTATTTTGTATAAAAGTTTACCAAGAGAAAAAGTATAAAGAGGATTACTCTATATGTTCCTCACATTTTATTCATTCAAATGGATTTGTTTAATTATTTTTTTTTACATTTCTGTATATTCAGTCATTTTAATTTTCACTTAATCTCTGACATTGTTATTATTATTCTCGTACTCTCCTCTTGGTTCTGTACCTCCCCGTCTTCTATATAATCCTTCATTATATTCTCCTCTATATGATCTTCCACTACCTCTTCCTCTATAAGATCCGTCACGATCTTCTCTGTATGATCTTCCGTAGCCTCTTCCTCTATAAGATCCTTCACGATCTTCTCCTCTATATGATCTTCCACTACCTCCTCCTCTATAAGATCCTTCACGATCTTCTCCTCTGTATGATCTTCCATAGCCTCTTCCTCTATATGATCTTTCAAGATCTTCTCCTCTGTATGATCCTCCGTGATCTCTTCTTCTGTATGAATTTCCATAATCTCCTCTCCCTCTAAGTGATCTCCAATAACTTCCCCTGTGACTTCTTTCGCCTCTACCATGTTCTCCATCACCTCTGCTACCTTCATCACCATCTGAGTCACTTACCGAACCTTCCTCTCTGTTTGGATTTTCGTCTGAACCTCTTTCATCTCCATCTTTTGAGTTTTCCTCTGACTCCCTTCCTTTGTCTGAATTTCTTTCTGAACGTTCTTCATCTCCATCTGAGTTTCTTTCTGAATTGCTTTCTCCTTCGTCTGAATTTCTATCTGAATCTCGTCCATCCTCACCCGAGTTTCCTTCTGAACCACTTCCTCCATCTATTTTTGAGTTTCCTTCTGAATCTAATCCTCTATTTCTTCCTGATTTTCCTTCTGAACCTATTTCTTCTTCTCCTCCTGAGTTAAATACTGAGCCTCTTCTTCCATCGCCTTCTGAGTTTCCTTCTGAACCACTTTCTCCATCTCTCCATGAGTTTCCTTCTGAACCACTTTCTCCATCTCTCCCCGAGTTTCCTTCTGAACCACTTTCTCCATCTCGCCCCGAGTTTCCTTCTGAACCACTTCCTCTATATCCCCCTGAGTTTCCTTCTGAACCGCTTCCTCCATCTCTCCCTGTCTTTCCTCCTGAACCACTTCCTCCATATCCCCCTGAGTTTCCTTCTGAACTACTTCCTCCATCTCTCCCTAATTTTCCTCCTGAACCACTTCCTCTATATCCCCCTGAGTTTCCTTCTGAACCGCTTCTTCCACCTCCTCCTGAATATCCAGAGTTTCCTCCCGTACTTACTTCTGTACTGTTTTGCAGATTTTGAGCCACGCTTACTAAGAAGACAACAGAAATCGTAAGAAATGAGATCTGCCAAAGAAATTAAAATAGTATTATTTAAAACATTTCTTTTATGTATGAAAGGAAAAAGTTCATATTATTTTAGAGAGGTTTTTTTTTATCTTTAAAAGAATTAATGATAAATGAAATGAAACAATCTTTCATATTCCACTAATATTTCCCGTAAAATTGTCTCAAGCTGATATTCATTTCCTGCATAATGATACCCTGGCCTAAAAAAATCGAAAAGATTCTTCTACAGCTAAGCATGTTACTATTGGCAAGTATATAAACATTCAACCTCTTTGTATTTTAATCGGTTCTTTTCTTCATACTTATTATTACTTTTTTTAATTTTTTTCAGACACAGTTTAAAACGCCATCAAACGACGTTAATGTTTGCAATATTTTAAAAATTAGTGTTCTTCTACCGCTTGTTCTATATTCCCTATTTTGAGTTTCATCCTCGGATATACAGGGTTTACAACAATTACAACCCATTAAGCGTTTTGAAAACCTGTTTAATCGATAGTAAAGAAGGTGGAATTGAAAATATAAAAGTCTGTTTAATTGTCAAATGGAGCGTGTTGGAATATTTGTAGCCTTTTACCCGTCTCTGTCGCCTCCGGCTGTGTTATTTCGTTCTTCTTTTGATTCCTGTTTGTTTTTCTTTTTGTTTTTTATTCGCGCTTATTAATCTGTTACCCACAGTGTGCATATTTTTTCACTTCATTTTGGGCAAGAATTGCAATAATTCAAATTAAGAGGGTTGGTTATAGAACTTCTTCTAAAACTAGTAGTAGACTCGAAAATACCATACCATATTTTGATATCAATTTTCAATATTATTTTCACTATTTGTTAGCATAAGGGCTTAAAAAATTCTGCCTTCATTCATTTATTTTTGAATTGATACATTTGCTCACAATTTAGAGACTTAAACAAAAAATAAAACATTCTAACATACAATTAAAAAAGTATGTAACAAAAAACGTATAATAAAAATTAAAGATTTTTATAACCTAACATACAATTAAAAAAGCATGTAACAAAAAACGTATAATAAAAATTAAAGATTTTTATAACCGTTGTTAAACAACAGACCTAATAATGGGTTGACGACTACTAATGTTCAACACCGTAGCCTTGTAATTTTGAGTCCGATCCAGAAGACAAGGGAACTCCAAAATCAAGTATTGGGGGAAATTTACCTTCTTGGTGAACTTTTTGATGGAAACCCACACAAAACCTCCCACTGTTAGCCTTACTCTAACCCATGATCTGTCTATCACTGAGAATATTTTACGTCAGCACTGCGATCGATGCGAGCTGGGTGAGGAAGTCGTACCGACCAGCCATTGCTAAGATTCGAACCCGATTCACCTCATTGGAAGGTGAACGCTCTATCCCCTGAGCTACCAAGGCTCAAAATTAGAAAGTTTGGGGCAATATAATGAAAAGTCACGAGTGCTTAGGAGAGTGTTACAGAAAAGTGTTTCGGTGGAGGAAAGAAAAAGAGAAATTCTATTAGCCAATAAGAAAATTTGCTTTGCAGCTCTCGAAACATTGCTAATTATAATTTTTATATACAAGTGTTCCCCTTGGAAACATTGCTGCTTATCACAGAAATTGCTAAAAGCAAATCAACTCCCGCGATTGCAAAACAAGCTAATTTAAAATAATGTTTTAAAAGAAAAGATGTAAAATCAAAATAAAAGAAATTTTTAAACATTCGATCGCTTCATTACTATCAAATACATTAAGAATGACTGCTGGTGAAAATAAAAAGGAAAACAGCAGCGATCGCCATAGCAACGCATGCAATGACGACGCATGCGCACTGTTTACTATTACTCGCGAACACAGTTGAACTTTGCTCTCTAATTATTTGGAAAAAATTCTTTCTGTTAGAGAATCTCGGAAAAATCAGATGTTTTAGAGACAAAAAGAAAATACAAAGGCAAAAAGATTTTAAAAAAACGAAAATCAGAGCATGAGGTCCTAAACACTATCCGTAGCGTCCAGATAAGAAAGCTTTGTAAAATATAATACAGAAAAACAGAGCCGTGATGGCTCAGGTGATAGAGCTTTCGCCTTTCAATGGCTGGGTTCGAATTCCGGCGATGTCTGATCGATACGAATTCCTCATCCGACTTGTACCGACCACAATGCTGACGTAAAATATCCTCAGTATAGATGGATCATGGATTATAGTCCCCTTGCCATCAGGCTACGCCATCAAACCCAAACCAAGACCCATATTGCCAATGGGCAATAATAATAGTTACAATTCCATAGAGCTTGCGATACAAATTTATGTACCTTCCCCAAACGACACCAATAAGCCAATTATTAAAGTTAAAATAAACATAACTGCTAATTGTATAAAAATTAACGCAATAGTTTCAGAACCCCAGAACACTAAATATACTGGATGGAATGCATAGACTAACTTTTCGTACATGCTCAGTTGATTCTAGTATATGATTCGTTGTGTAAAGCCGTTTATGCTCCATTGAGTAAATGCCGCGAAGAGCAAAATTTCCGTAAAAGCTAAGTAGAGGAATTTTTCCGTATGTGCTCAGAAAAGTACGAGAAATCTGACACTTTGAACATAATCTGTGCAATAGCCAAGAGCAAAATTATCATTTATGTTGCAATTTTCGGAATTTTAATTAGCTGTTAAAAAGCTTTGAAACCTTGAAATATTACATTCTTTAAATTTCGATATTTTATAGTCCTTGTGGCAGAAAAAGATATTGTTTTACAGAACTAATTTTTTTCTGTGTTCTGGATAATGTGAAGATGCAAGCTTTTGCATATACAGGCTAGGTGAAATTCTTAAGACTTTATGGCATTCGAGCCAATATTCGTTCAACCCTAACTGAATGCATGTGATTACCACATGGGCTACAATAAATATTATTTTCATTTGTGAAACAATAAGGCTGCAAATTTTATGGCATTCCATCAACTGTATGCTGTGAGTGAAGCTCCAAATTTCCCCTTAACGGAGACTTTAAGCATTTTTCCCCATACTTATATCGTTTCAGTAATAGGGGCTCAAGGGATAGAGCATTCGCCTTCCTATGAGGTAAACCGGGTTCGAATCCCAGCGATGACAGGTCGATTCGAATTCCGCACCCGACCACACTGACCACAGTGCAGACGTAAAATATCCTCAGTGGTAGACAGATCATGGGTTAGAGTCTCCTTGCCATCAGTCTAACCGTGGGACGTTTTCGTGGTTTTCCTCACCATGTAACGCAAATTCAAATGCAGGTTAGTTTAATCAAAACGTCCCCCACAAAGACAAATTTCCTCCAATACTTGATCCAAGAGTTCTTCTGGATTGGGATCAAAATGACAAGTCTACGGAGTTGAACATTAGTAGTTGTAAACCAAAATTGGGTCGGTCATAAAATAAAAAATTAAAATATTCATTTCGTTTCTGATCGCATTCGCCATTCTATTTATTTATTAAAATTACGACCTGTGTTGTGGATTCTAAATAATTTATATTATGTGAACCCTCTACTTTAAAACTTACTGCACTAAAAAAAAAGAAAAACGTGAAATGAAATTTCTGCTCACTGCTATTATCTTCATATTTCAATTGTACACCGAGACAAGTGTCTTTCAATACTTCTTCAGTTTTCACCAACCCTGGAAAATAAAATTATTTTATATAAGTTGATCCAACTGATCAAAATCACAGGCTTTTAAATGAAATATATGACTCAGATGGTGATGAAGGTAGCAGAGGTGATGGAGAACATGGTAGATGCTTTTAAATATATATATATTATAGCATAATAGATAAGTGCAAAAATGACAAAAAGGAAAAAAACGTAGAAACTTAAGAAAAACAATAAGTTTTATTTAATGAGCATTAGCTGCAAGTAAATAGAACTCATGAAATAAGTTCAAAATGTAGAGTAAACATGGAAAAATTACAGAACACTAAAAAAAGGGAAAAAGAAAAATAATAATAAAATAATAATAAAATAATTTTTAAAAAAATCTGGGAAAAAAAATTCCGAGAAAAGGAAGAAAAAAAATTTTAAAATTCCAGATTTTTATTAATTTTTTTTCCGTTTTAAGTTTGTAAATAAACTTTAATAATTTAAAGTTTCCTAGTCTAGTAGTTTTCGTACAAAAAAAAGTAAAATATAAGGTTATATTGAACACCTAAAACTGTTTTGGTTATTTTTATATTTTATTTTATAACCGTCGTTGAACAGCCGACTCAGTTTCGTGGGTTCACGCCTAATAAACCCCGTAGACTTGTAATTCGGAACCCAATCCAAAAGACAAGATAATTCATTGATCAAGTATTGGGAGAAATTTGAAGGACTTTTGAATGATTTTGTGGACTTTTCGATGGAACCAACCCGCATTTGCGTTACATGAGGAAAAAAAATCACGAGAACCTCCCACGGTTGTCCCGACGGCAAGAGGACTCTAACTCATGATCCATCTACCACTCAGGATATTTTACATCAGCACTGTGGTTGGTTCAAGCCGGATGCGAAATTCGTATCCAATTCACCTCATGGGAATGCGAGCTCCCTATTCCCTGAGCCATCGCAGCTCAGTTTTGATTCTTGCGGTTTTTTAAAAGTAGTGAAAAATATATGTTTTGAAAAGAATCTTTAACTGAGAAGAAAATATTTTAAGGAGGTTTATTCTAAAAGCAATATTTATGTGAAGCAATCACGGGAATAAGTGTCGGGCTTTCTCTAAGACAATGATAAGTCCTAATCGTAAAAAAATGCAGGGATTTGCAGGGACTAATGATGTTGTAGATGGTATTTTCAACAAAAATACTTATTCAAGAAATAAAAACGTAAAAAATGACAGTTAAACAGTTATATTCTTTGTATCACATGAGCTCGATCGTTAAGGGGAATATTTTTGAAACTTTTTTTTAATGCATGTGCAAATTTTGTACTTTTTGAATTTCGAATGTTGTCGTACTATTTAATGAGCATATAAATTTGCTTACAAATCTTTCCCAAAACATTTTTAAAATTCGAAATAAAATTAAAAAATTATGTTTAATTTTTTTTACAATTGAAGACATGTTATAATGTTAACATTTTTTTATTTTTTTTTTTATTGAAATCATACATTATTTTTTACAAATCAGAAGATAAACTAGTACCGATAAACATTCGAAAATATAAAGCATTTCACCTAAGAATTTGGAATAAAATATAACTTTTATTGAATAATATTAGGATGTACTTTTTGCAAATACAATATTGAAAGTGCTAAAATGTACACTACCGGTCAAAAGTTTGCGAAAATTTTGAAATCTGCAAAAAAAAGGTATAAGTTCAAATGTTCATAGAACTGCGAAAAATCATTCAAAATTCATGAAAATTTGGTACGTTCTAAAGTGAACCGTCTACATATCAGTTAGTCAGTTAGTTACATATGATCAAATTGCAATACTTTGTTTTTTGCGAACTGAATTCAGCTTTTCATCATGGGTTGTTTTTATGGTGAAAAAAGTTGCTAAGTTTGAACATTTGCCAAACTTACAAAAAAGAATTTTGTACTTTCTGTTAATAGAATAGTTATTTGAGCCATTCTGTGTAAGCCCTCAAAATTTCAGATCGATTTGATTTTTTTAACGAAGTTATAGAATTTTGATAAACATGTGTATTTTTCTCGATTTTTGAGCATTCCACATATACAGTCTTTTGGTCTATACATCTTCTACCAAAGAACTTTTTAATTTTAATGCTTTCTATATTTTCAAATAATTAATATTTATCATAAAACAAATACTCTTATTCATTATTGTAATTATTATTGTTTATATTTATTGTTTATATTTATTGCTTACCTGTATTAGTTTTGTTGTGATATTTTTACTTTATATTAAATTAAATTAAAAAGTTATAACAATAATTACATAAATAATTCTAAAAAAATAATAACAATAGTATAAAAAATTTGCATTTTTATTAAACTATTTTATTTACAACAGGTCAAATATTTAACATATTCTTATTCGTATTTTGTAATTAAATAAATTAACATTTAAATCTTAGATTCCTCGAACCATCCACCTTTTGCTTTTATTATAGCCTTACATATGCATAGCATTCGTTCTAATAAACCATTAATCACTTCAAGTGATATAGAGTTCCATTCCTGTTGTAAAATGTCCCATAACTGACTTCGATTCAAATATCAGAGCATCGTTTGCAAGAACAAACAAATTTTCGATGAAATGTGACATCTATGAGATATTGTTTTAATTATATTCATAATAAATTCTTTGTAGTAACAATAATTACAATAATGAATAAGAATATTTGTTTTATAATCAATATTAATTATTTGAAAATATAGAAAACATTAAAATTAAAAAGTTCTTTGGTAGAAGATGTATAGACCAAAAGACCGCATATGTGGAATGCTCAAAAATCGAGAAAAGTACACATGTTTTTCAAAATTCTATAACTTCGTCAAAAAAAATCGAATCGATCTGAAATTTTGAGGGCTTACATATAACGGTTCAAATAACTATTTTCTATTAACAGAAAGTACGGAAATTTTTTTTTACAAGTTGGGCAAGTGTTCAAACTTTAGAAATTTTTTCACCATAAAAACAATTCGTGATGAAAAGCTGGATTCAGTTCGCAAAAAACAAAGTATTGCAATTTGATCATATACAACAAACTGTAGAGGGTTCACTACAGAACATATCAAACTCTCATGCAATTTGAATGATTTTTCGCAGTTCTGTGAACATTTGATTTTAGACCTTTTCCTTGTAGATTTCAAAATTTTCGCAAACTTTTGACCGGTAGTGAATGAATAAAATCAATTGTCTTTTTTGTAAAAGAGGGCATAATTGAATAAAAAATAAAATAAAATAAAATAGCGGGAAGCAGCTTGAAATTTCAAGACCGACTAACTCCCTTTAATATTAAGTTATAATTTTAAAACTCGAACCGAAGGTGGGCCTCTACAAGCCGAAACACCCCTCCAAAGTATATTTTTATGGAACAATTAGGGGGGTCGCTATGGCCCCTAAATCTTTTGTTTAGCTAGCCAGGAGAGGGTACTTGAGGCTATGCAATAGCACGATCCCCGTATAAGCGTGGTCCAACGGCTAAGATCATGTGCTAGTGACTTACGCCTGGAGCGAGGGAGCAAGAGTTCGAAACCCGGCTGTGGTCGATTTTTAAACTTTATTTTTCTTTCTTTAGTTTCTTTGACTTTATATTATTTATTTAATGTGTTTTTCGATAAATTAAAGGATCCTATATACAAAATAGAATTTTTTTTTGTTCGGGAGATTTCAAGTAATGATTAATAATGTCAATTTATCAGTCAAGTTTCAATAATGTCAATTTTCAAAGTTTTTTCCTTTTTTTTCTTTTGCTTATTTTTCATTATATTATTTATTTAATGTGTTCTTCGATATATTAAAGAATTCTATACAAAATATAATTTCCCGGGTATAAATTTATAATATAATTTCATTTTTTTCGGGAATCTTCAAGTAACGCTTAAAAACTGCAAAAATCCCGGAAAATTGGTTTATTTCTATTATATTATTATTTTTAACTCGTTTGAAAATACTTTAACGATAGTTTAGCTTACGAAAGTTGTTCTATGTATAAAATCAATTGTCTTTCTTTGTAAAAGAACACATAATGGCATGAAAAATAAAATAAAATAAAAGGCAGGAAAAAGTTTCAAATTTCAAGACCGCTTAACTGCCTTTAATAATAAGTTATCATTTTAAAACTCGGACCGAAGGAGGGCCTCTACAAGCCGAAACACCGCCCCCCCCAAAGTAGATTTTTAGAAGTCAATTAGGGGGGGACGCTCTGGCTCCTTAAATCTTTTGTTTAGCTAACCGGGAGAGGGTACTTGAAGCTACGTAGTAGCACGATCGCCGTATAAGCGTGGTCCAATGGCTACGACCATGTGCTTTTGGTTTACGCCTGGAGCGAGGGGGTAAGGGTTCGAACCCCGGCTAAGGTCAATTTTTAAAGTTTTTTATTTTCTTTTGTTTATTTTACATTATATTATTTATTTAAAGTGTTTTTCGATAAATTAAAGAATCCTATATACAAAAAATAATTATTTTTTATTTGGTAATCTTGAAGTAACGCTTAAAAACTGGAAAAATCCCGGAAAATTGGTTTATTTATAATATATTACTTTCTTAAACTCGTTTGAAAATACTTTCACGATAATTACGCACACGAAAGGTCTTCTATGCATAAAATCAATTTTCTTTCTTTGTGAAAGAACGCATAATGGAATAAAAAATAAAATAAATAGCGGGAAAAAGTTACAAATTTCAAGACCGCTTAACTCCCTTTAATATTAAGTTATAATTTTAAAACTCGGACCGAAGGAGGGCCTCTACAAGCCATAACACCCCTCCAAAGAAGATTTTTATCAGTCAATTAGGGGGGTCGCTATGGCTCCTTAAATCTTTTGTTTAGCTAGCCGGGAGAGGGTACTTGAAACTATGTAGTAGCACGCTCGCCGTATAAGCGTGGTCCAACGGCTAAGACAAAGTGCTAGTGACATAAGCATGTAGCGAGTGGGAAAGGGATCGAACCCGGGCTGAGATCAATTTTTAAAGTTTTTTCTTTTTTTTTCTTTTGTTCATTTAACATTATATTATTTATTTAAAGTGTTCTTCGATATATTAAAGGATTCTATATAAAATATAATTTTCTTTTTTTCGGGAATCTTCAAGTAACGCTTAAAAACTGGAAAAATCCCGGAAAATTAGTTTATTTATATTATATAATTCTTTTAAACTCGTTTTACAATATTTTCACGATAGTTTAGCATACTAAAGGTGTCCTGTGCATAAAATTAATTGTCTTTCTTTGTGAAAGAACGCATAATGGAATAAAAAATAAAATAAAATAAAATGGCTGGAAAAATTTCAAATTTCAAGACCGCTTAACTCCCTGTAATATTAAGTTATAATTTTAAAACTTTGAACGAAGGTGGGCCTCAACAAGCCGAAACAACCCTACAAAGTAGATTTTTATAAGTCATTTAGGGGGGTCGCTACGGCTCCTTAAATCTTTTGCTTAGCTAGCCGGGAGAGGATACTTGAAGCTATGCAGTAGCATGCTCGTCGTATAAGCGTGGTCCAACGGCTAAGACCATGTGCTTGTGAATTACGTCTGTAGCGAGTGGGGCAAGGTTCGATCCCCGCTGTGGGCAATTTTAAATTTTTTTTTTTGTTTATTTTACGTTATATTATTTATTTAAAGTGTTTTTCGAGAAATTAAAGGATCCAATATACACTGCTGGACAATTGCTAAGGACGGATAGCACTATCATCCATAGCAACCACAAAATGAAGGGAACAAAATGTAGAAAATTAGAATAAGTGCGGGATATAGTAAGAGGAAGTAAGTGTATGCAATTTTTTTTCCATGTCTGTTCATCACGTGATAGCGCTGATGAGAGCTTTAAAGGTTTTGACGCGTTTGAAGAGTTGTTGTTTCAAGTCAAAGTTTTACAGGAAAGATTTAGTTGACGAACTTGAAATTTTCGGCATGTCTTCCCGATACTACTTAGATGATTTTAAGCGTGGCCGAATTATTGGAAAGATTGAAGAAGGGCGAAAAATAACAGATGTTGCCTGAGAGTTCGACATCGCTCACAGCGTTGTTTCACGGCTGTGAAAATCATTTAAAACTACTGGAATGTGTAGTAGGCGGCACGGGGGAGGTCGTGTTAGAAGTACGACGCCTGCAGAAGACAGATACATCGTCCTATCACCAAAAAGGAACAGACGCACAACAGCTCAGCAGGTGGCAAATCAGTTTCTTGCTGCCACAGGAAAGCAGATCTCCCAAAAAACTGTTGCTAGACGTTTGAGGGGAGAAGGACTATACGCACGCAGACCTGTTGTGCGTGTCCCATTGACCAGACAGCACCGTACTGCCCGTTTGTAATGGTGTCGTGAGCATCACAATTGGACTGAACAGGACTAGGCATGCGTACTATTCTCAGATGAGAGTAGATTCAGTCTGTCATCGGATTGTAGACGCTAACTGATCTGGCACCAGAGTGGTACTGGTTATCGTCCAGAAAATATCCTGGAAAGGGACAGATATCCTACGTGCAGTGTCATGGTGTGGGCCGGTATCATGATCAATAGCCGCACGCTCCTACATGTGGTTACGAATGGGACTATGACGGGCCAACGATACATTGAAGTTCTACTTCCTCATGTTCGTCTTTTCCGTGGTGCTGTCGGTGATAAATTTGTTTTTATGGACGACAACGCAACATGTCATCGAACACTCGCTGTTCAGGATTGTCTAGACAGCGAGGGTATTCAACGCCTCGTATGGCCATCACGTTCTCCAGATCTAAACCCCATTGAAAATGTTTGGGATGCTTTGGGGAGGCAACTTGCTGGTCGAAACTATCCTCCGACAAACAAGAACACCCTCATCTGTGCACTGACAGAGGAATGGGATAAATTGCCTCAACAGCTGCTGGATAATGTTGTGCAAAGTATGATACGACGTGTAGAATGTTGCATCACACTCCACGGTGGACATATCTCGTTCTGACACCTTTCTTCAAGTTGTCTGCTGACATTTAGATGCATTGTTCCATTTTTCCGTACGCAACATCAAATGAACATTTTTTTTTCTTTCAGATGTTTCATAGCTTTTGTACTTTCCAGAACAATGAATATTCTTTATTCTAATGTCTGAACAGTGTGGAAACTATATTTTATCCTACTAGGCCTCATGTCTCGATTAATGTTATGCAACATTGCAATTTGTGATCCGTCCTTAGCA
>NW_027261933.1:0-3018 GCF_043381705.1 Parasteatoda tepidariorum | reverse complement strand
CTCACCCTTTGTCTTTGTGGCCAACGACAACAACAACATCATTTATTCATAGATTCTTTTCCTCGGATTCGATTCTCCTTTTGAGAATTTGTGACAAATAACACTGAGAAACATTTTTTTTCTCTGTTAGTTGAAATTTTTGAACGCATCTTAGATATTTTTTCGAACTGATTTCAAATCTGAAATCGGTTTTTCTCTAAAAGCTACAGTGTTTTATGTTATTCAATTACACATTCCCAACTAGGAGTCTTTTAAATTCAAACAAGAGAATGCTAAGAGTCCCCACTTCTCTGCTGCTCATGTCGTGGTGTTAGGAAAAATGCAATAATATATTTCTGTTTTTAACGTGATAGGTTAAAAATGTATGTTTTTTGTTTTAAGTGTTATTTTCATCCGGGCAGATTAATGTTTTGTATGTATATAAACTTCTACGTTCTTTATAAATTTGTATATTCAGACAAAAATTAAACTATATACAGTTAGTCAATAAAGTCTGCGTACGGACTGATTATTAAATTTAAAAAGCACTTTAATCGTCAAAGAAACATTTTAATCAGTATGATTTTTTTCCCTGTAATAGCTGTAATTGTAAGCTACAATAAAGAGCAAAAATAAAAGTGCAATATTTAAAAAAATTTTTCAAAAAAATTTTTTTACGAAAAAAACACATCAATACACTCCAATAAAGTCTGCGCACACTTAAGAAAATATTAAAAATAAAAGTTTTTAGCGTTATTTTAATATTTTGTTGCGTACCCTTTATTTTTTAAAACAGCTTGCAGACGTCTAGGCATTGACTGGACTAGTTTCTGTGTATCATCTGACGTAAATTTTGCCCATTCTTCCTGCAATTTGCATATTAACTCATTTCGGGAAGTAAAATTGTGTTTTCGAATTCGTTTGTCCAATTTTGCCCACAAATGTTCAATCGGGTTAAGGTCTGGTGACTGTGGAGGAGTTGGTAATTGTCGCGGAGTGTGATAGAGAAAATATTCCTTCACAATTTTAGCAGTATGTTTAGGGTCGTTGTCTTGTTGGAAAATAAAGGTATTAGAAAGGTTAAAATTTCGAGCACTTTCTGGCAGATTTTTTTTCAAAATATCCAAATAAACATACCTGTCCATGACTTTATCAATAATATGCAAGTTTCCAACTTCATTCGAAGACATACACCCCCATACCATCACACCACCAGATCCATGTTTAACAGTTGGATTTAAATTTCTCAGATTCAGTTGTGTTCCCGGTTTTCTCCATACAATAGGGTGGCCATTGATCTTAAATATTGTAAATTTACTTTCATCTGACCAAATTACACTATTTCAATAGTCTGCCGAGGAGTTCAAATAAGTTTTTGCTAAAGCAATTCTTTTCATTCGATTCGTCTTAGAAATGTATGGCTTAGACCTAAATTTGCGTCCTTTGATAATTTGCCTTTCGCAGTACTTTTCTTACAGTTTCAGGGGAAATTTCCTTATTGCTTGTTAAAAAAA
The DNA here is from genome assembly GCF_043381705.1 of Parasteatoda tepidariorum. Lineage (NCBI taxonomy): Eukaryota > Metazoa > Arthropoda > Arachnida > Araneae > Theridiidae > Parasteatoda > Parasteatoda tepidariorum. The sequence goes on along the minus strand of NW_027261933.1, from coordinate 1,525 downwards.
TATCTTTTGTTATACTTGCAGCAGAAAGTTTAGGATTTTGCTTAATTCGCAAAAGAACTTTTCTTTCTTCTCTCTGAGTAAGCTTCTTAGGTCTTCCACTTCTTGGTTTTACAGCAAGATTTCCAGTATCAAGGTAGTTCTGAATAACTCTCAGCACACTAGAATGAGGCCTCCTAACTATTTTACCAATATAGCGAAGAGTTTTACCTTCATCTCTCAATTTTATAATTAACTGTCTTGTAGCTAAAGGAATTTCCTTATTAAGTGACATTTTCGTCAAAGAAAATAGCACTAGCAACTTCCCATTAACTCGAAAATAGATTTGAAGCTCAATGACCTTGAAAGTGTAATCTGATTTGCATTCTCAANTTTGTTAGCATGAAACGAATGCTTGTTTCTATAGACCATTTTGAGGTATATATCATATTGTATAGACCATATTGAGGTAGTAAAGAAGTGGAGAGAAATCCGATTTCATTCTTTCGTAGAGTAGACCATGAATTTTCTCAGTTTTCGATGATAACCTAGCAGTAAAAGTCATAGTTACATTTATAACAGATAGTACTTTATTTAAAATCAATTTCGGAGCTTTGGTACACTTATACGATTTTTAAGCCTCAATTCGGAGCTTCTTCCTCTTGCATTGTGGGTAATTGTTAACTAGAATGGAGACTAGACAATCGAAACTAGAATAGAAAAATGTTTCGTTCCTTTTCACGAAATTCATTTCCTCGAAGATGCGACGATTGCTATTTCGTCACTTTGATTCAATGTTCCTTCGTAGCATGTGCCAGGGAGCGGTTTCATCAAAAACGAGGAAAGTTTCGTGAAATTTGAGTATTCATTTTTTACTGTGTAGCTAATCATTGTTCGTGAAATTAGAGTATTCATTTTTTACAGTGTAGCTAATCATTGTTCGTGAAATTTGAGTATCCATTTTTTACAGTGTAGCTAATCATTGTTCGTGAAATTTGAGTATCCATTTTTTGCTGTGTAGCTAATCATTGTTCGTGAAATTTGAGTATCCATTTTTTACAGTGTATCTAATCATTGTTCGTGAAATTTGAGTATCCATTTTTTACAGTGTAGCTAATCATTGCTATAACTTTTATTATTTTTTTTGGAATAATGTTTAGAAAAAAATTTTTTTTTAAAAGTCAACATCCGGATGTAGATATCTCGTAATTGTTTCATTTACAAAACGTAACTAATGACTGTAGTTAAAAACTGTTTAAATGGTAAATAGTTTCGTACTGAAATTCATTATGAATTATCCGTGGTATCAGAAAAAAAAATTTTGCGCAAATTATCGTTATATAGAGGTTCATGCAGGCCTCAATTATTTTAATTTAATTTATAATAAAATACTTCCTGTTATAAGAAATCTCTTAAAAATTCAATTTTCAAAAATGTATATCCGAAAAGCATTTCTTCAGTAAAAAGCAATTTTTCAGAAGAATGGAAACTGTTCATTTTGTGTCCTGACTAATTCGAAGAAAAAAAATAGCTTTCGGAACGGTCAACA
>NW_027261932.1:0-3022 GCF_043381705.1 Parasteatoda tepidariorum | reverse complement strand
ATTCCAAATCAGGTATATTTGTTATGGTACGTATATAAGAAAATGGTCATATTTTGCATAATTGGGAAAATATAACTATTTAAAAATATATGTTAATTACCTTTTAATCATTTCTCAACTAACACTATAATTAAGTAAAATAAATGCTGTGATTGATTTTGATGAACAGATGAAGTATTAAAAGGATCATGTGTCAAATTTTTTTTGGTGTTGGTTAAATAATATTATAGGGGTAGACATATTTCAGCAAAATTATTGCAAAAATTATGACCTTAGTTAAGTGAGACTCATTTCATATATAGCTGAATGAAAATCAGCCATGTGTGACTTTATTGAACTAAAACATTTTTGTATGGATTCTTTTAAATTAAAACATTTTTTATGGAATCGTAAATTTCTAAAAACCTTTTATAAATTTTTTTTAAAAAAAAGAACATTTTAAAAATAAATTACACATTTTAAGCGTTCAGCCAACTATAATAAATAAAAAAAAATTATATCAAAATAACTAAGAGATATTTATGCCAGAAAATAATGATTTTTCCCCTATAAAGTTATTTCAAAGGTAAAAAGGAAAAATGAAAAAAAAAAAAGGAACTAGATATAGTCCCTTATATGTAAACTTTCACAGCAAAGACATTTGTATACCTTGTAACTTCAGGTGGTACTCCTATGGTAGCAGCTATTTCTTGCATTAAATTCAATTCATCGAGTGGCATTTCCTCAACAGCTTCTTCAGCATTTTCTTGTAAATATTGAATGAGAAAATCAGCAAAAGCTCCTTTCTTTGCTAAAAGTTCACTGTATGAGCCTATCTCAGAAACTTTTCCATTTTGGAGAACTACTATTGTATCTACCTCTGGCAAGACACTTATTCGATGTGTTACAAGAATTCTAGTCTATAAAAGATTATCATCACTAAACAATGTATAAATAAAAATAGACAATTGAAATTGCTAGCACCTGAACCTAAACAATCTAAACTTATTTTATTTTTTTATTTATTTTTTTAAATTTTCATAAGTTTTAAAAAGCCCCTAATAGAGATTTTGAATAATCTATTGTTTTTTTAACATTTTCCAAAGTATAATAAAAAAATTAGAAATTTCTTTATGATCTTTTCTGATTTTTTTACGATAATTTTAAATTGACCTCTAAGGAAAAAAAAAAATTTTTTTTAATTAATTTTATAATGTTTAAATTCTCACTCTTGCAGAATTTGATTGAATATGATTTGAGATTAATAAAAACTGAATATAAATGCCTAAAATATTCAAGAGATATAAACTAGCAATTACTTTTGAATTCTGTCTATGCAATATTTTGGTAAATACTGTCTGAAAACAGCAAAAATAATATTAAAATAATTAAAGGATAAAAATTGAAGAATAGTCAAACTTACACAGTCTGATAAAAATACTTTTAGTTTAGTAATTTAAATATTAAAATATAATATAATTGTTGTTTAGTTTTGAACATAAAAAAGACAGATTCAATTATAATAGAAATTACAGAAATACAAGTTTGGCAAATTTAACCTTAAAAAGATAATAATAATAAATAGAATTAGAGGCTTTATATTATCTCAAAACTTTGTTGTGGAAATTATCCAACTAATAAAAAGCTACTTTTTACTTAAAATTAATGATAAAGCAATAAATAAATAAAAATGTTTAATATTTATTTCACAAAAAAGAGAGATAAACAAGACAAGAGTTTCACTTTGTAAATACCATAGCAAAATCATAACGGTTCATTTAATACAAACCTTTTTCTTAAGAACTCCTTTGGGTCCAATAACCTGCTCAAATATATGTTTCCCAACATGAGCATCAACAGCACTGAGTGGATCATCCAAGTAATATATGTCAGCATCATTATAGACAGCTCTCGCTAAGCTTACTCTTTGTTTCTGTCCACCACTGAGATTGATACCCTGGAAAGTAAGTAGCTTTTTAATTTTCAACTTCTTCTCAATGTTAAAACAGCCATTTATCTTTTTCCTATCTTTCGCTTTCCTATATGCATCATCTTGTTTTAATGGTTCTGTCAGTTATGCTAATAATACCTGTTTAGCTCATTTCTGAAACCAACATATTCCCTTGTCTATTGTTTGGAAATTCTGGTCCTAAAACATGCAGAATTATTCTAAATTTATACAAAAATCGCACACCCTTGATCCTAGTTTTCAAACCCAGAAGGATGATACAAGAAATCTGGAATACAATCACCCCAGGTCAATGATGCAGAAAAGAGGATTTGTTAAAATTCAGAGCAAACATTCCAAACAACACATTAGATGATTATGCATTTGTTGATGAAAATTCTAAAACTTGTGAAGTTGACTATTCAAGAAATGGTTGTGAAGCTGAAGAAGTGCAAAGTGAAGATGAAGAAGCAAAATCACGAAAATGTTGGACTGCATTTATTTAAGTTTATTTAAACTGTAAATTCATTTTAAAAAAAAGGTTTTTATGCAGTTCAAAATTGATTTATCAATAATTCATAGACATTTCTACATGCTTGGTAAAACTTTTGAGACAATTTTAACAAGTTTATTAAAATGAATGTAACAACTTAATTCAATAATTGTTAAAGGAAGATAATTTCACTAATGAAAGCAAGGCTGCTTCCTTTTTATAAAAAAAAAAAAATCCACTATCTCCAATTATCAATATCAACAATTTCAAGAAGTTAAGAATAAATAAAGTAAAATCAGAAAGAAATAACGCTAATTGAAATTAATAAAAATACTGTTTTATTGAATGTAATTTTCTGTGTTACCTATATAATTTCAAAAATCAACAAAAAAATAATTGATTTTCATCATAAAATTAAAAAGAAAAAGTATTCAAAAAATAAATAAAACCTTAAATATATTAAAATCTATACTAACTTTTTCTCCAATCTCAGTTTGATCCCCTCCTGGCAAAATTTCTAAATCTTGAGAAAGAGCACAAGCCTCCAATACACGTTTATACCATGGCTCATCATATCGCTTAGTAAAAAGAACATTCTTTCT
>NW_027261931.1:0-3030 GCF_043381705.1 Parasteatoda tepidariorum | reverse complement strand
TTTAGATCAAAAATCTTCTAAGGGCTGCCAGAATTTCTCCCTAACCTTGAATAAAAAATACTATTATATGAGGTGACAGTTTTAGTTTTACTTAATCAAACAAATCTGTCTCAATTGTGGCATAAAAGAGTACAGACTTACCAGCAATATAAACTAAGAAGTTAAAATAGTATTGTTCTCTAAATACTAAGAGTACCTTGTTGAAAAACCAATGAATAGTTTCAATTATTTTTGTTAGATTTTTATTCATTAGTATTAGTAAATATAGTACTATATAATCCAAATGTTGTACATGATTGAATATTTAACGTGTTCCAATGGAAAAAAAAGAACTTTTCCTAGATGACGACAATTTGACAAATTTTCCATGTCATGTAAAAAAAACAACACGGAAGAGCCTTCATAAAATGAGATAGTCTATTAAAATCTGAATATACATCTAGATATAATGAATTATCAAAATTATCTTTTATAAATTAAATAAAAACAAAATAAGCCCCCAACAACTATTTTCGAAGCTATAATATAAAGTCAATACATAATATCATAAGTGGAACTTACCAACAACAACATCCTTAATCAGGAGGGTGGAAAAAGCCATCTTCCCTCCTCTCCCAGCCCAATTTAATAACGGGGCAACATCTTTTGAGAAGATGCGCCCCATTAAATTCCGTGTGGCTTTCTCGACGTCTTTGCCGCCAATCAAGGCCAAATGACTCATCTGAAATAAAGATTGACAAATATATTTTACAGACTATTATTGTAGTAGAAATATTGTAACAAAAATTAGATTAGTTTTTGAATATTTCAGAAAAAATTAACCATAGTTTGTCTATAGAAAGAGCTGACCTTGTCACAAATTCAAAAGCTAACTACTGATATGGAAATAAAATTTATTATTTTCTTTTAAAGAGGACAGCAAAGAAGATGGATTCTCTTCCTTAATTCCCATTCTCTAGCTGGACAAAGTCAAAACTTGTCTCAAGCAGTAACCTCACACCTCTACACGAAATAATTAAATCTCGTAAATAGTCACTGCAACAGATGGATAGTAAGGAGAGTTCTTTCAATAGACAGACTGACATAGACAAGGCAAAATTTGGAAACGTAAGGCCAACAAAAAAAGTTTGCTACCAAAAATTGGATTAGTTATTGAGCATCTCAGAAAAATCTATGAACATGTTAATTAAATTATCCCTATTTGCAGTCTTTACAATACATTTTAGGAGAAAATTTCAAAAGGACAAAAAATAGTCTCATATCACTCATTCATATCACTCATTCAACTCACTTTATTAGACTCCTGAAAAATANATCTGCTAAGTCAGATATGTGGAGGTCATAAATCTTTCATGCTGCAAGATTTCTGCTCCGACGAGATCAACTAATATTTTTTATAAAAAAATCATTGATTTAAATCAAATAATTTTTTTTCAAGAAATTAAAATTTCAAAAATTTAGAAATGTGTAAAATTAATACTTTTCAATTAGCAAAATTGCATTAGCATTCTGCAAATAAAAATTTGCAACATTGGGATATTTAAAATTATTTTAGACTTTTGAGAATGCAAATTAAGAATTAAGTGAAAATTTAACAAACTTTAAGTTTTCAGTTATATACATCTGCATTTTCATGGCAACCACTATTAAAACGATGTCAAGCTGGAATTATTTACATTNTCAACTAATATTTTTTTTAAAAAAATCATTGATTTAAATCAAATAATTTTTTTTCAAGAAATTAAAATTTTAAAAATTTATAAATGTTTAAAAATTTAGAAATGTGTAAAATTAATACTTTTCAATTAGCAAAATTGCATTAGCATACTGCAAATAAAAATTGGCAACATTGGGATAATTAAAATTATTTTAGACTTTTCAGAATACAAATTAAGAATTAAGTGAAAATTTAACAAACTTTAAGTTTTCAGTTATATACATCTGCATTTTCATGGCAACCACTATTAAAACGATGTCAAGCTGGAATTATTTACATTTAGTTTGCGGCTTCAATATATTCACTTAAAAGGTAGTCTTAGGATTTTTGCAACCTGAATTCCACAAGATAAGACTATAGAAGATGACAAGCCAAGCGAGATAGTACTTATTTTTAACGTTAAAAAATTCATTAATATATCACGTATATCATTAACATATCCATTGTTTTTAACGCTTAACCGTAATAAACACTTTGCAAGTTAATTTTTTCGATAATATGTAAATATATTTATAGTTAATGAATATATAACATTAAATTTCAAAAAATCTTATTGCGTCCCAGAATTATGTGGGCCCTTGATATAACAATATATCCCTCTACAACAATATTCTTATTTGGTCCGCAAAATATTGTTGCAGCGAGGTTTTACTGTACTTCTATAAGGATCTAATATATATATATATATATAATTACTCAAATGGTTCATTAAAATAAATTTCTAATTTCTTTTTTTGAAGAAAAAAAATAAAAAAATTATTTAACCTTTACTTTTAACTGACCCTATAAAAATACATATTAAATGTTACAAAAAATTGCATATTTACTCTTGTAGAAAATGCAAATTCTCTATACAAATTAAACTTACAGTGTAAGGTAAATTATTTACTTACGAGGGAGGATCTGTTCATTTTCTCAAGTCCAAATATTTCTGCCTCAGTTTTTAGGGGCAACTGAGGCGCTCCCTCTGGCAGTGGCTCTCTAGATGGGGCGCCTGTTTGACGTTTAACGTCTGTCAGCATTGCCTCGATGTTTTGTTGGCCAACAAGAATCCGATTTAGCATCGAAAAATGCTCCATTTTAAATGCTGGAATAATAAAATGATTCATATCAAGATAAAAACTAAAAATTATGAAGTATATGTAGCAACTGTGTTCAAGAAAATTTATTGTAATCCTAACTTAAAAACCAATGATAATATCGCGAAATTTTTTAGTCATAATTCACAATTATTCTCGGATCTCAAAAAGGGAACTAACTGTTCCTAATTAGATCCTATAACCCTGAAAAATTTCAAAAGGACATCAATGGAA